>NW_017175971.1:1116168-1148155 GCF_001652005.2 Ceratina calcarata | reverse complement strand
CTTCCAAACCGCTGGATTTACGGGAAAATTGCATAAGACCTTTTTTGTAGAGGACGACGAGATCTACAATTTCCATATAAAACTTTTTAGCTAGCGTTAATAGTTTATGAGTAATTTGCGAAAAACTGTTTTTTCGTTTTTCGTTAATAACTCGTAAACTATTGATGCTAGCGGAAAAAATTTACATGGAAATTCTAGATCTCGTCGTCCTCTACAAAAAAGGTCTTATGCAATTTTCCCGTAAATCCAGCGGTTTAGGAGTTATTGAAGAAAAACAAAATTTTTTGTCACAAGTTCGCCATTTCGACGCTGGGATGGTCGGATTTTGTCAACATCAATAAAATGCCATATAATCATACTTAACTCGTTAAATACTGAAATTAGAAGAAAAATGCATAGAATTTTTCTTGTCATGTCCTTTTGGGATTGACTGTATAGCCAATACATCCTTAACCGATCCGAATTTCTATACGAGTATGTAATTTGGTGTCGCCTCGGAAGATACGTGACTGCGCAAGCGGTTGGAAAAATTTTTCAGTCCTCGCCAACGACGACAAAGTCCGATGATTAACTGCTCGGCCATAACGAGCGCATCGGTCCTACTTAATTAGAGATGGGGTAATTTATGCGGCAAACGTGTTCTACGCACACTCCAGCGACACTCTTTTCTTCTTTTGTTAGCGACGCCCTCCGCTCTTCTATTTTTCATCCGTTAATTGTTTCGTCCCCTTAAAGAAGTGCAATAAATTCTTGTCCCGCAAATTTAAATCAGCTATTTTTTTTATTCCAAGGAGCAGTCACGTCCTGCAAAAAGTTAAATCATCAGGTTTCAATGTCTGAAAGGATTGGTTCTATTATTTGTTTTCTTTGTAGTAGATATTCTAAAGTAAAAAAGTACAGAGGAAGCTTGACGGGATTCGCGGAGTTTCACTTGTATCGGGTATACTACTTTTCCTTAAGAGCCAGTGTACAGATTTTATCCGATAGAAAGGCAGCTTCCGGTATTGTTTGTTAGAATATCGGAGCTATGTTTGCACTTTATCAAATTTATCAATTGCCATATTGGACTGTCGATCAATTTTATTTCAAAAATAATATCGTGTCAGATTACTCTTACCGTAAACAATGATACGAAAAGCTATTTCTATTGAACTATTGCTGTCGAGTTCGTTTTAAGGAAGCAAACAACTAAAAATAAACTTCGAAGACGTGAAGAACTTCTTCGGAGCTTAGCCGAATCTCAAGCCGTATAGTTAGAGCTGGAAATAAGTCAATCGAATCGTAATTCCACTCGTCTAGCCCGATTTTTTCCCGAACGCTGGCAGCATCGGATCGATCTTTCTCGTAGCGGCAGATCTCTTTCCGAAATCGCTTTTCCAAACGGCGACTGCCTACCTACATCTAGCTAGCTACCGATAATTGATTTTACAAGTTCGAAAGCGCGGGCGGACGGAAAGCTTTTCACTCTGTTTGTAAATCGTCGACCGAGAACGTGTGAACGATAGATCGCGAAACTTTTGTCGAGCTCGCGCGGAGCTCATATCGACGAACGTTTTCTCAAGCACTGGAGGCGCGGGTAGAAATGTAATATTTGTTCCGTCGTGATTCGCGAACGTTACGTGAAGAGGAACCTATGATCGATCGCCATTGTTTGGCAACCTGCGATTTAAATTAAATTCGATTTCGTTGGATTTACCCTCGGTCTGAAATTCGTGCCTCAGACTTTAAAATAGTTCTCCCCACCCCCGCCTCGTTTCCGTTGCTTGTTTGCTCAGAAAGAAACGGTAAGGAAATATTTCAGTTCAATTGAACAGTCACTAAAAAAGTGAGGGTGTCAGAAAATTTCAATTTATCGAGTATCAGTTTGATAAAACGTTATAAATAGTATACACGCGTTTCTCGTTTTCGTCACGGGGAGGGAACGCGGCTGACGCATTTGAATTTCGACACGGTTCCGATTCTGATTCTCATCTCCGTTCGCCGGCTTTCACGTTCGCCCATTTGTCTTCGTAGCCACGGTAACTTTGTTAGGACACGTTTGGCGGTGGATAGCTAGGCGGGCAGGATCCAGGCAGTTCGCCACTGCTATTTTTATCGAGAATGCCGGCTCAACCGGAATTCAAGTAGCTAGGTAAATTTCTACTATACGAGTCGTACATGGCTCGAGATTGCACGGAATGCAGTTCAATTGAATTTTAGTTAGAGCCCCGTCTGTTTCGCGATCGATATCGTTCATCATAGGATGGGTGTAGGTTTGAGCACGATTGAGGCAAACTGAGGCCAAATGAGTGATGTTCATTCAACGTCCAGCCGATTTGCTGGCCTCCGCTCTATTCGTGCGTTGGCAGTTTCGCAGAAAGCTCGAACAGTGAATAAATAAGAAAATCAGTCGACATTGACGAGGATAAAATAAAATAAGATAATAAGTCACAGCTGTCTAGACGTGCATTGGGCGTTTCACTATCCTCGAAAAATATGCCAGGGCGGCAGACAAATACGAATTCACTTCCCTCCGTTTCGATTCCTCCAGTGTTAAAAACGAATGCAGGGTAATCGGGTTTGATGTGAAATGAGGTTGCACCATTTTTACTGCTTTTTGTTCCCGCATTGATGCATGAAATATTGAGGAGCTCGGGCAAGTGAGTTTTCCGGAATATCGAGGGCTATTCAGCGATCTCTCATTTTGAACGACGTACCCTCCTTACGGGTACAGCGTCTTCCTCAAGTGCGAGTGTCCATTGATAAAGCGTATTAAAATGAAAAAAGAACCTTTCAACCGTACATTCAGCAATATTTCCTGATATTTCCGCTATTTACGTCGAGGCAACCTCTCGACCATGATTGCACGAATTATCATGGTCATATTAATCGAAGTCGTCGAACTTGGAATATTCTCTTTACTATTAAAAAAATTGATTAAAATTTCATTAAGCGTTATTTTAATACATAGAAAATGTGGTTCTAGTTGCATGTCTTAGGTATCTCCCGAATTTCAGCTCATCAGAAATGCTCTGACATGCTCTTTAGTTATGAGATCTGGTTCACTTTGTCTCGCGGTCGTCCAGAACGACTCCGTCCCTAATAATGGTTGCTGCAGCAACGCGAATATTCGCCGCATCTACGAATTCGCCTTGCATACCGTTAAATGGCTACAGTATCAGTAAGTAATCATATAATGTGGCAGTGCATAGCGGCAGCGAGTATCTGTGTCTGTGGTAGCCTCAGTGCTCGAATGCCACGGGAATTCGAACAGCGTAAATTAAATATAATTGGATACACAAGCTAAGCATCGAAACACATCGGGAGAAGTCGTCGCGCAAGCAATTCTGAAAGATTGACTATTTATAAAATATTCAGTTTTCATTCATTTTAGTATGTGAATATTGTTCTTATTCTCCTATTCGAAGTACAGTTTTACTAAAACTATTCATGTGTTATACGTTTTACCACGTTTCATTGCAATCTTTTATTTGAGATATTCTGTGATGGTTACGTTGGAATATTTCATTTCAATTCCTTCAATCAGTTCAATAATTCATTCAGACATTTTAGTAGATAACGAGGTTCTAAAGCTTATGAAAAGAATCAAGGAAACAATAGCCGAGAGTACTAGGCATTGCAAATCAAATTTGACCCATTTTTTGTTTGTTTCACCAACGTTTTTTTTCGGAATTTGATATTTCTCGGTCGGGGCGACGCGGCGCGCTGGGAACGGCGGCCGTGTGAATACATAGAAATAGAGTTGAAGGGTGGAACGGGAAAGAAAATTGGACAGAAAAAGTACAGTGACGAGGGGAAGAATGGCGGCGTTACAGGAATTTCATCGGGCGAAACGTTCCCTCGTGGCCTGTTATTTAACCGCCGTGCTCCATGGAAAACACTTGTACGTGTTTTGTTTCCGGCATTACATCGTTGAGCTCGGTTGCATCCGAGTGCCGCGAGTTATTCACGGTATTTCGCGTTTCCGCGATCAATTTATCGTGCTGGAAACCGAATTCCCCTAGTAGAATCCGGGTAGAAACAAACATTTGGTCAGGACCGAGAAATTCGATACTCTTCCCCGACAAATTAAGCATCGACGATATAAATTAAAAATTAATTATACTTTTCACTAAAATATATTACTACTGTTAAAATACGTCCATATATGGAGTCTAATTCGGTTATTGTTTTATTGAATTCACTGTAGGATGTTTTATAACAGGTAGTAAGTGAAGTACCTAAACGGAACATCAGCCGTGATGTTTATATTGCATCACTATATACACATACATGCGTGTTTATTTTTTATTAAAATACATTATTCTCGTTAAAACATCCACAAATGTATTTCCATTTGGTTATTATTTTATTGAAGCCACTGCAGAATTTTTTATAGCCGGTGAATGGATGGAATGAATAAAGGAAACATCAGGACAATGTATTCCGAGTCGTGTAAATTGAATGACGAACTGAGTTGTTTCTATTAATATTGGATGAAACCGCATAATTCTCGTTTCTGATGTTAGTTAGGAATTCCTGTTGAATCGGCGGTCGTTCGATTAAATTTCATGCAGTTGAATTTCCAGAAATAATGCATGAACAGATTTTCATTCCGAAAAGTAATTGTTTCAAAAATTGATTGAAAAAAAATGAAAGATATAGAGTGCACATCGGAATAATTCCAACGTGTAGATTCGTATGACTATCTTTTAAACAACTACGTGAAGTTTTATTAAAGTATAAACTAAAGAGACGTACGGATGTCGAAAGAATATTCCAACCGGTGATTATACTGCACGTGTAATAAGATTTGAAATACGTGGTTTAAATTTTGAGTTACGCGAATACCAAATATCGTCTGAGCGACGAGCGAAGCTGAATAAAATTTTCACGTTTATTTCGATCCCATTGCTGTTATCATAATTCGCGAGTCACGCTGGCTGCTTTTATCTGCGATACCAGGGGGAAATCGTGTCTTTTAATCTTTTTGCAAATACGTTCCCGCCTCGCGTTCGGGATTATTTGAATATTTGAACACGGTTTACTCGGTTGCGATTGTAAAAACAGGAGGCGGGAAAAAAAGCTATGCGATGGGACGGAGAGAAATATAATTCCCCGTTTGACGATGCAAAGTTCAACGATGTTATATTAAAAACCATATACCGCTGAAACATTTCGCTGAGGGGATAATATTTAGTTCGCTATTACGCGAGGCGCACGATGCTCAATGCACTGATTATGCACGTCGCCGAAGATATTGTTCCCGGGAGGAAATTAAACGAAATAAAACCTCGCTGGATTGTGAGCTGAAATCCGCGGAAAAAAGAAATAGTGAGGAGCTACTCGAAAATCGTGTCCCGCTTATGAATCGGGCGGATTTAAATTGTCGTCCACGGATTCAATACGCGAATGGAAATTAGTTTTTGGGGGACGCGCCGATATGCAATCGGGAAGATAGTTGGGATTTGCGCTGCGCTATCCTTGCGGCTTTCTATCTGTTATTAGAATCGGTATTAAACGCGCACAATAGTTGCGAGATCGTTAACCGCCAATCGTAACAGATACACGTATGCACTGTGGGCAGGACATATTGTTAGCACGTTAATTGTTTCGATTTCAATGGGAGAGTCGCAATTATTCGGTATTGTCTTGATTGCTACGGAAAACGAATTATCGTCGTAAAACGATTTGTATAATATTTCGAACTCTCTGCGCAGAAATTCGTCAAATAAAATTCATTAAAGAGATCATCTACATTGACGTTTGTCGTAACTAATTTAATTCAATTTAATTGGGAAGTCGGCTGTTAAGCGATAGTCTTCGTACTTTACCTAATTGGCCGATACTGTTCGCAAACTTGTTCATTTCTTTTTATAACAGGAAATTGCGTCTAGGAGTAACGATCCTATCATTTTTCTCCAGTGAAAACTTTATCGCAATTTCGTCGTTTCGAATTTAATTAAATTGGGAATATGTGCGCTGCTGATTGCATTTTCTTACGAGTGAATAGGCTTCCAGCGATCTGCGAGGTTGTTTGCGAATTTTCCTTTGTGTCATTGAACATCAGGTATGTGCACTAGAGCGTTTGCTTAAACTCTCTCTCTCTCTCTCTCTCTCTCGTATGTTAAATTGTTTTGCTGATTTTGTACGAATTACGTACTTCAGAGAGGAGCGCAATGCAAAACAAAATTAGTTTACATTCTCACACAATCATAATAAGAATCACGGTTACGTTAAAAAAGATAAACTCGGGTAATGAAACTCAGTTGTTTGCAAAACACTGAATCACGGAAACAGCTAGCTATGGGTTCCGTTTATCGACGAGCAGATCCTGAATTCTCATCCATAGAACACGACCCGTCGCAACGTCTCGGGAACGGTGGTGGGTACGAATCGTGCATGTAGCACCCGTTACCGAACCTAGGAGCTGAACATTTCAACCAGTGCTGAATCCGTTTTGCAGTGGAACGGTAATTCCGTTCCCCGAGACTTAATCGTGGTGAAGCACGTGCTGCGACCGAAACAGCATCTACCTAGCTTGAATTTCAACCGAGCGAACCTCTCCCTCCCCCTCGCGTTTCCGTCTACCTTGCCGAACGGAAAGACGAACCATCGATCAAATTCGATGGTCTAACTTGTCACCGGTGACGGAGGAACTTCGGAAGTTGGTACACAATATTCGAACCTCTAAACTGAACTAATACTCGTAAACGCGGAGCAAAAGTGAAGAGAGAGAGTAAGATTGTCTAGCGGCAAACCGACGCCAGCCCCAACTGGGTACTGTAATCAGTCTTCGCTTAATGCCGATTTCGTGGTCCCAGTTTTCCAGGTTGTTTGGTAATGCGGTCGTCGAGATCCTTCGAGCGTGATAGTTCGACTCCGAAGGAACCAGCGAGCTCTATTCGTTTAATTTTTGGCTGGCAGCGAGATTATCGGAAACGTTTCGAGGGAAACTGAGTAACACCGATTGGAACTGAAGTCAAGGTCGTGATAAACGACTGGAGTAGGTACGTGATTTTAGGTAATCTCGAAGGTCCCGTGTCGAATTTGAGAAATCTCGTACGTAATAGGAATTGTGAAGAAGAGACAGACGAAACGAACGGGAAATATCGATCCGCGAACGGTGAAGGTGTTAAACCGAGTTGGCGCAAACACGACAATCGCGGTTCGAAAAGAATTGTTCCCGAAAGAAGTTCCGAGTCTCGGAAGACAAAAGATGGTTGAAAAAGTTTGGACTTATTCGCGTCCGGGAAGAGAGTGCCGGTAATTTAATCGGATGCGCGATTCGCAGCGAAACAAGCGGCAAACTTCGTAGACGTTCTCTTTTTATGATTGAGGATATAGCTGATAATCTGGGAGACTCGTTTAACGAAAAGAATTATCGAACGCTGCGGAGGAACGTTTTATAGCAATCAGTGTGTTTGATGAATAGCGATGATTGGAGCTCGAGGAGGAGTTGATCGAAATTTCAACCGATAATATATGAGAATCGAACTACCATTACTTTCGACACTCTCGGATTGAACGACGCTTTTATCAGTTCATTCCTATTCAGCCCGCGGTTCGGTAGACCGGCTTATTCATTCACGCTTCAATCACTTGGACGAAGTGATTAGGAAGCGACTTTAAGCTGCCGGAATGAAACAATAGTTAGCAGGATAATTGGGGTTCATTTGAATTCTCATAAAATGCTTTAGTAATCTTATTCGAAATTGAATCGCGCGTCCTTAAAATTAAAAGACCTAAGTATTCCTGACGTTTATTAGCCTGATGAGTGGCTTCTTATTTCAAAAACACTCATTCGCTGCTACAGACAATTTCTATTTGCGACGCGTTGACGAGCACTTCTTTGAAAACGACTCCTCGCGCTTTTACGCGTTTCCTGTCGTAACACGGCGTGTTTTAACCCTCACCTTTCCGTTTCTAAAGTGCGAAGACTCTCAAGAAGGTCTTCTTCCGCGGGACGATTGCGCTGTTTCTCTCGCATCCTCCCGCCGCGCAATCCGAAGAAGCGACTTTTACGTAAGCGTTTGTAACAACATCGCAATTTCACGCTAGCCTCCGGTAGTTACATCCGTATAAACATCCGAGAGACACTTCGCGCTGCAGTATATTTTTTTAAGTACCCCGGAAAGCGACTCGACATAGAAGCTGGAATAACAAATTGCAGACGCTAAATTGAAGTCCTCGGTCGAGATAGCCTGCATCCAGATAAATTCAAGCTGTGAACGCTGCGAACGACACAGAGATTTTTTCATCCGCTATATTCGATTTGATTAATAAAGATTTTCTATTACTGCGCAATATAGCTCAAACGAGCCGTATGACTTTTTCATGGCAGTTCTGCCAGCAAGCGGGTAGACGCTTTTTCGAATAGCCACCCACGATTAATGATCTCCATTTAAAGCGCGATGCGTAGATGGTCGGTGAAGCGCATTGCGTCAAACGAGATTAAAGAGCGAAACGGGAGACGTTTGGACAGCTTTATCAACCGAGAAAAATGCGGGGCTCGCTCGGTTTTTATTCCGTCCGTTTCCCATTCCTCGTGAAATTTCGCTTCTGTCCTGTGAAACCGATGCTTAGCCCTGTCAAAGGGAATCCGTATGGAGCATTGTTGCTTCCGACTTCGATAATTCGCCGAAATAACGTTTCACGAATGCTCTTTTATCTTTTGCTATCCTCTACGGTTAATTTCGAACGGTCGGAAGAACAATGGCAAACACGGTGGAGCTAGGGGCGAAGTTTTCAATTGAATCCGTGGGTCACCGCCCTTGCCGCTTCGGAAGAACAGTGCCGGAGAACATTTTCTCTGCACCAACAGTGAATGAAATATGCAGAACGCCTACCATCTTCCTTGGTGTAAAACGGGCGCGTCGGGAGAGGGGTTAATTGCAAGGAAATACGATAAAGCAGACGGGAAGCGTTTCGTCGAGACGTTGGAAAATTTATGCGAGCCGCGAAGAACCGGATCGGTGGAGCTGAATTTGGATCGCGAGGGGGAGGGGACGTCGAGCAGTTTTCCGAACCGAAACGTACTCGCGGAACGCGTACTTCAAGGATTCCGATAATCCGTGACGTTCCAAGTATCTTGACAATTTTCGTGCCTTGGAATTCCTCCCTTGGGACGTTTACTCCAATTCGGTGATGATCTCTAAACTGCGTTACGACAAATACGAGACAGAGTGTGTTATTAGATCCTGTTTAAAATTTGAAGGAATGCGAAGAAGGTGCGCACTGAACGAGAGTAGATGGTTAGAAAAGAAGTTGCATCTTTATTACAGTGATGACGTACGTATATGTTACAGTACACAGTGTGCGGTACATCTGAGATGTTTCACTGGACATCGACGACCCGCACAAACCGATTGTTATCGATTCCGTCCAACGTGGTCTGTCCCATCGTTGGTCCGTCGCAATCCCATATTCTCTCTCTCTCTCTCTCTCTCTTTCTCTCTGTCTCTAGTAACGAGACGACACAGTCTCTCTCTCTCTCTATTTATCACCTGAAACTGCAATTTGCTGCATATTACGCAACACGCGGAATCTAATTTCCAATGTATTCGCTGATAACATCCGTGTGGTTAGCCTATAGTACAGCGAGAAGAGATGCGATAGTGTCACAGTGTATCCATTGTTTCCGACACGGTGACACTATCGACTATGCTCGAAGGTCGCGAACTCGAAGAAACTGCGTTTCTCTCGACTCACGCGTAAAACGTTGATTCGAGAACCAAGAATCGATCCTAATGTGAACTATGTTTTCCTAAATGAAGAGTCGAAAGATCGCCGAACACTGTTATCCTCCTCGGATTCTTCTCCGAGTTTCGACGATTCTCTTTGCAAACAACGATTCGAACTCTTGTTCTTATTTACAAATTAGAACGCGTCTGTCTCTATCAACGATTTCTGAACGACGAGGCGCAATTCAATGTCCGACAGGATTTACTGGCCCCCTTACGAGCGTAAATTCAAGATCGCACTTACGCGATGCGACGTCGCATTGTTACAGGGAGAACGGTCTGCCGAGCCATTTAGAAAACACAATGCATCGTTCTGCAAGTCCGAACAGAGATCCCTGCCGTGGCCATGACGTTCAGCCGTAAATCGTTCAACGAAAATGACGCACGGCGATCCTTTGAGTTATCATGGCCGCGGAACGATTCACTTGGACACACGCACACACTTGCACAGGTCCCCGCAGTATCCTTCCTTTCGTCACTGGATAAAGCTACATCGAATAGAGTTAAGGATTCGTAGAAAATCACATATAAAATGCTTGATTAACTAGGTCGTCCACTTGGCGTTTGCACCGACACGCGCATTTGTTGGCTCGAAGGTCATATCCATTGAGACTTTTCTATATCTTCCTCCTACGTTCGTACGGTCATTTTTCTTTTCGAGAATTCAGTAAACTGCCGCGAGTCAGGAATGTTTCGCGTTTGCCGCCGGATTTGGGTATGTCCGCTTCAAACGTTCGAAACTTCCACGAGTCGGGAGTTTTTTGACTTATCTCATACATTCAGATTGGTATTCCCTATGCTGTTGATGAAGTTCGAGTTGTGACCCTCTTGGCTGGCCTGTCTGGCAGCGTGACCCGCTTCCCCGCTCTGTATACTGAAATGCCTGTAAGAAATGTATTCCGGCGGGATCGGCTGCTCCCTCTTCACGGTCTCCCGCTGCTTCTTCACCTTCAGGTAACCGAGGACAGACACGAGGAGCAGGAACACGACGAATCCCATGCAACAGCCGACGATCAGACCCAAGCGTCTGGTTAGGAAGTTGCTCACGCTACCTACGTCGCCCATCGACGAACCGTCGCTGCTGATCACCGCCTCCGGTGCTTCCAGTGTCTTCACCTCGGTACAGCGACTCGTCGGCGTGTCTACCATTTCTATATCCGGCGAGGCATCGAACGTCTCGTGGTTCGAAAAGTTGAACTGGTCCATGGCGTCCTCCTCGAGGCGTTGGTTCATCCAGTTGCCCAGACCAAACACGCAGATTAGGTAGCGGGTGCTCGGAGACAATTTCGACAGTTTCGTAGACCGTGAATTTGCCTCGAGTATCTTCGCTCGTACCTGAAATTTTTTTAATCAACAGCTCGACGTTATTAAATCGAAGTAGGATTTATTCGTAAAACTGGTTGAAATAGAATAGTGTTTATTATCTGAGTCTGTACCTCGTCGACGTTTTCCATGATGTGGTAAGCCACCTGGTAACCGCGAATACCAGAGTGGTTTCTGCTCTGCCAAGACACCAGAACAGAGAACGGTTGAATGTCCTGGATCGCTAGTTTCAAGACGAGAGGCGCGGAACAGAAAGCGTTGGGATCCAACTCGAGGAACACCAACCCTCTTAATTCCGGTGGCTGTTGGCACTTGAGTAATCCGCTGTCCATGTCGTTCATTCGCAGCCCACCCCCTCGATTCCGTCCCACGCCGCCGCCCACCAGTTTCTGATGATCGCGCAGCCACTCCCAAAGCTCTTGAGACTCGCAATCGCAGAGCAGCGGGTTCTCTGCAGCCGGAAAAACCGTTTAATTTCAGGAAACCGCACTTCCTGCTAATAGTAGCGGTTTACAATAATACGTTACCTTCGGCTCGGAGACTTCGTATTTGCGTTTCTAGAGGTCGAAAAGCGTTCAACGGTAGATTCTCCAAATAATTCCTACTGAGGTCGAGGATCCTTAATTTCTTTAACGGTCTGAACGCGTCCGGCGAGATCGACGATATCCAATTTCCGTACAGATGAAGTTCGGCGAGGTTCTCTAGATGTTGGAATGTACTCTTGCCTACTCCGCTGATTTGATTGTACGAGAGGTCCAGTACTTGCAAAGCTTTCAGGTCAGGTGGGAAATCTTCGAGTTCCTTCAAACGGTTATGCGTAAGGTTCAGTAGCCTGAGGTGTTCCAAGCCCTTCAATCTCTCCTGAGGTAACAGTTCTAGCTCGTTCATGCTCAGATCCAAAGTAAGCAACTCGTACAGGCTCCGGAACGCGCTCGGAGATACTCGCGAGATCATATTGTTGCCCATGAACAAATGCGTCAGCGCCGGGAAAGCTTCGAAATCCTGGCTAGTGACGATGGTCAGGTTCGTCCCGGATATGTGTATCTCTTGCAAAGACGGATATTTGGCCTTCGAGCTGAGCTCGTGTATTCTGATCAGTGGGTTCGCAGTCACGTTCAACCAGGCGAGATTCGGGATGTTCTGCGCGGAGAGCGCGACCGCGGGTATTTGGTGAAATTTGTTGGCGGCCAGTTCGATCTTGCGCAACATGTTCGAGCGGGCGAAGAAGTTTGCCGGAAGGGCGGTCAGGTGATTGTGACTGAGGTCAACGGATATTAACCGGGACAGATTCACGCCGGCGAAACCAGAAAGGGTCATGATGTAATTACCGCGTAGATCGAGCTCCCGCAGGCTAACCAATCCGTTTAACCGCGACATGTCCACGTTCAGGATTACATTGTTAGCGAGGGACAAGAACTCGATCGTAGTTGCGTTCGAGAACACGTCGTACGGTACTTCCTGGAATCGGTTACCGTCGAGCTTCACTTCTTTCAACGAGTCCAGCCCGAGGAACAGCAGACTGGGCATCGCCCGAAGGAGGTTGTTGCTCAGCAGCAGTTTCGCTAGATTCTTGTTCTTCGAGAATATCTCCGACGGCATTCTATAGATCTGAGAGGACTCCATGGTCAAGTGTTGAAGCGATGGTAGGCCGTCCAATGAGTTACCGTTGATCTGACTAAAATTGTTGTAAGATATCCTGAGAACCCTCAATCCTGGAATGTCCAAACGATCCAACGCGGACGCGGTTAAATGGTTACGTTCCAAGTTCAGTTCGTAGAGATTGTTCAGTCCCTTGAATGCGCCGTTCTCGATCACGCTGACGGTGCAGTTCTTCAAGTTCAGTGTCCTTATTGGCAAACCCTCTTGAAAGATCTTGTCGTGGAGCACGTTCAGATGGTTGTTAGCCAGATCGAGAACGCGAAGTCGTTTGAGCGCGGTTAGCGCGTACGGGTCTAACCGTCGTAAACCATTGTCTTGTAGATAGAGTTCCTCCAACTCGTGCAACTCCGAGAACGTTCTCGCCGTCACGTGACTCAGACGGTTCATACTTAGCTCGAGAAACTTGAGCGCCTGCATCGGTTGAAAAGCGGTGTCCTCGATTCGCGAGATGGAGTTATTCGTCAGATATAATCGCTCGACCAGCAACAGGTCCCGGAACAATGGAGCCTGGAGCCGGGTTAATCTGTTGTGACCGAGCCACATGATTCTGACCGACGCCTGACCCCTTAAAGAGTCGTTGTGCAGGACGCCGAGTCCGTTGTTGTCTAACTGAATAGAGACCAACGAGCTGCCGCTGTTCCCATTTTGTCCGATGTCGTTCGACACTTGGAACACGTCGCCCAACACCGCCAGCAGATTACCCTGAAGATTCACGTGCTGCAGGCTGTGGAGGGATCTCAAAGCGCCGGTCTCCATGTCCGTTATCGCGTTATTCTGCAGATGTAGCTCGAGCAGGGACGGCAAAGGCGCGAAGACGCCTCGTTTCACTTCCGTAATTTGATTGTCCTGAAGCCGTAGCTCTCTCAATGACTTCGCTTTCGCGAAAGTTCCCACCTCCAGTTCGCGGATGTTGTTCCCGTCGAGGGACAAGGTTGAGAGATTCTCGCAGTGCTCGAGAAAGTCGCGCGGCACTTTCTCGATGTAGTTCCCGCTCAAATGTAGCTGCGCTAGTTGGCTCAACGTGGCGAGACCCCGAGCGTCGATCCTCCTAATTGCATTCTGCTGAAGATACACCACCGACAAACTTGTACTACCGGCGAACGTCTCCGCGGGTATTTCCAGTATGTTGTTCTCGGTTAAGAACAGTTCCTTCAATTCCGGTAACTTGGAAAATACACCGCGGATATAGTGGATGTGATTGTGGCTGAGGTCGATCGATCTCAGCCTCTGATTCGCTCTGAACGTGGATACGTCCAGCGAGACGATCTTATTATGGCTCAGGTCGATCGATTCCAAATCGATCAGCGATATGAACGCGTCTTTGTCGACGAACTCGACGGCGTTGTAGTAGAGGGACAGAGTTTTCAAGGACGGACAGCAACGGAAACAATTGAGCGGGATTTTTTTGAAGTTATTGCTACTCAAGTCGAGGAAGTTGAGAGCATCAAGCCTGGAGTATCCGTCCTCCGGTAGCTCGGACACTTCGTTCCAAGCGAGTCTGAGTAACGTCAAGTGCTCTAATCTCCTTAATGACGTCATGGGGAACACTCTGATCTTGTTCTCAGCCAGGTTCAGGTCGGTCAAAGTATCCTCAAGGCCGGCGAACGCGTACTCCGATATCTTTACTATCTGATTTCCCTTCAAGTTCAGCTTGATCAGAGAGAGCCCGTAGAAACTGTAACTTGGAAGCTCGTGCACCAGGTTCGCCTCCAAGTCCAGGGCTTTCAGCGTGCTCAGAGTCGCCATTGCCTTCTGTGGCACGTGGGATAGTCTACCCGAAACGAGCGCCAGGGATTCCAAACTTTTGCTCAGGCGTTTAAAGGCATCCTCGCTTATCTCACGGATCGCCGAGTGGGATATCTGTAGATGCCTGATCTGAGATCCGGCTGGAAACGCTGCTGACCGAAGTTCCTCCACCTTTCTGTCTAACTCGTAAACGCTTAGTGATTGAACTATAGCCCCTGGAACAAAAATCGTAATACTTGCTATCTAGAGATCCTGGCTCCTCCTCAGTAAACCTAATTAGAATAATTCATATGCTATTTATCTCCAGTTGGGGATCGCAGAGACGGTAAAGAAATGGAATTAAAGCGTGATATTCTAAATGAGAATAGTACACAGTCATTTCGCAGAAATGCTCAGCGAGATGAACTTGCAAGATCCCTTCATCGAGAATACAATCCCACCATATTCAGGCAATTATTCCCGTCCCACTGTAACACAATACCAGCTTCAGAGCACCGGGTCTCCAGAGAAGGGGCAGGAAAATCCCTGGTCGGCGGAAACCTAAATCCCTTATTTATCCTAATGTATTCTCTGCTCGTAAAAGCTCTCGCGGTACGTGGGTACGTACCTTCCCCCTCGGCGGCGTGTATTACACCGGACAAAGCGGTCCTGAGGGACTCCTCGGTTGCCCCGGCGCATTCCAGGAACAGTCCGTCCTCGAAATTGTAACAGGGACAACCGGGTATCGTGTCCGGCGGCGGGCATTTCGCGCTCCTAGCCTCCTGGGCCGCCATGCACGCCGCTAACACCACCGAGTAGATGAAACGAAATCTCTCCCGACTACCGCGAGTCTTCTTCCTCTTGTCTCCGTCACGCGACGAGCCCGAGTCCCGCAGCTTGCGTCTCGTCCGCGGCCACGTCGTCCACATATTATTATTATCGCGCCGCACTGTTCCCGGCTCGTCCCGATCCGATCATCGTTTCTTACGAAGACCCTCGGTGCTGCCTCCGCGCTCCTGGGAACACAAGACCATTCATCTTACGTACTGTCTCATACAATAGTGATACATCAAATGAAAACGTTTCTGTACTCCGGATCGTGTTATCAACGTCTGAAAGTATTTAAATTATTAAGCTGCGTCGCAGAATTTTCTGTCGCCTTTAAAACTTTCGAACGAAATTTCGATTTCTATCCAAATAACCGAACTATTGTCGTGTTGCAAACAGCTTCAAATATTGTATCAGGCCGAGGGTGGTTGAAATTTCACAGAGCTGAATAATAACTACACCCGGTAGAGCGCAACTCTGGACAAAGGCAAAGTGTATCTTGCGCCTTGTGAAACCATCCAGTGCTCAGCTAATAGACGTGCTTAAGTATACGTCCGTGGTGGCCTTAAGCCAAATTCTTGCCCTACCCTCAAGTTTCAATTTTTAATGCAGCGCGCTTACTCGTGTTAACGGCTTATTGTTAGTCGCGGCATTAGATAGTTCCCGTTTCATTTACGTCGTGCTCGAAATTTTCTCCACGTCGAAAGATAAAAAGGAAAGTCCTTATAATGAAATCTATTTAAGTTTTTTATCTTTATGGAAACAACCAAATTCATTAGAAAATTAAAGAAATTATTTTATGAGTTATGTACTACGATATGGTATGTGCAATAAATTGTTGGAACTGCGATTGGCACTGCGGTAAACGATTTTTGTATCCGTATCGCGGCAAAGGATCACGCGTTATCGACTCACGAATGCAAATTCTGCGTGCTTCGTGACGATATTAACGGACTCGCTGCTTGCTTTCACTTTTATCCCGCGTATTCCAGATCGTTCCCTTTTTCTTACCGATAATCTGTGCAAGTGAAAAAAATCGCGCGCTCGTGCGTTCTAAATGGATGGCTGGTGTGCGTGAAGAAATATTCCGAGAAAATGTTAATTCGCTGATACCGTCGATAAAAAACAGTCGGCGTTATCCACGCACGCCAACCTCCCTTCCATTGCGTAGTTTTGCAACGCGTGGACGCGCGTACAGAGGGGTAGATTCAACGATTAGTCGATGTTTTATTATACCGCACCTCGTACAACGCGGAAGTTATTGGGACACGGAATATTTACTCGAGGATCTCTTTAAAACGAGCAATTAATGTTTTGTAATTAACGTTCATTTAACATTACCATTCTCTGATTTTATGTGTTATTACATTCGAAGCGGAGAGAGGGAAATTGAGTTACAAGTATTATCGAATATTGATATTGTGACGCTCATTTTAAGGTAATTATAACTAATGGGCGAACATTTGGACGAGTTTAATGTAAACATATTTTACAATTCGTGGTGTATGTCAGGAATACAATGAAGGTTTTAATACATTATACAATTCATACGTTGTACGATATCCTACTTGTGGCGTCTGATGTGTTCTCTACATATATCAAGCACGGGTTCATGCACTCTCTTTTTCGTACAAAGGATCCTGATCCCTGAGATCAGAATCATAATGTAATGTCTAGTGATAAATTTTCGGAGCTTGTCAAACGACGACCGAACACGATCTCCAAAAATTTTGACCAGTATAGTTTGGTAGGTTTTCTCATTCTTATGTTTTTTATCTGAAACATTGCAATAATAATAATCGGTTAAGCTGAGTGCTTATTATTAGACTACAGATTTAACATATTAATAGAAGAATCGTATAGACAGATGATGAAGAATGAATTTCAATTATAAAAATATAGCATATTAATTAAATCCATATAAAAAATAAAAATTATAAATGAAAAAATTCATTTCTTTAAACGACAGCATAAATATTTTATTTTTCATGAAGATTCGTAATCTTCGTATAATTCGAACTTAGTTCGAGAAATTCTGTTTTTCTTTTCTGACATATCTCTGAAATCGAGGGTAGATTGCGTAAAATTGTTTACTCGTACCAGATCTGAGGATCACGTTATATTTTTATAATAGATTACATCCACTGCGGGAGCGAGCAGGTCACGTGTATAGGCATGTTCAGGAATACGAAGTCGTGTTGTACGTAAGTTCCCGTGCGGTTACGTTCTACATCGAGTTAGGGGGTGAACAAGTTTGTTAGAGGATTGGTGCTTAGCCGAGCTTCGCTAGGTCAGATGACGGTGAAGTGGAAAAATCAATATTTTGCGCCCAACCGTTCCATCGTCGAGCATTTTAATTAATGCATACGTACGTATAAACGCGAGTTTGTAATCATTACTCGTCGCGTGCGACCTGATTACGCATTGCGACGGTGTTTATGTATGCCGGCTATCGTTAAACATACGTTTTTCTGTTCACCAATCAAGGAGAGATATTTCTAAAGTAGAAACGTTTGCGAAGAAGATTTACTCCTTTTATCGCGTGCCGCATCGGTCCCGGAACTCGAATAATCCTTTTTCAGTGCATTTCGCGATGTTTATACGAACCAACTCGACATGGGGCTGTCGACAGCCATTCGAAAATACGGTAGGAAACGCTGCCATTTCGTAGAACAGCAATAAATCGGTTGCCATTAATTCGCGATCAGGAATCGGCACGTCACGGAAATCTATCTGTAAAACTTCCTCTGAAGAGCGTAGACCGAGAGACGGTTAGAAGTTTCCGAACTGTAAAAATTTCTTTAAGGAGATCTATCTCAAGTTTGCAACCGGAGACAATAGGATTTTCCATGCAACGCCTGTCGCTGATCACAATTTAGTTGCATCCGAAACGTACATGTACTCCACGTGTATGGCGGTGCATCCTCGTGACTATTTTAATGGGCATGTTATTACATTCCTCGTTTCGCTGACTATTAATGCTCTGAAAGTGGTACAGGTGTCGTGGCGATACGAGGAGAGGAAACCGACCTCTCGTCGTCGTCGTCGTCGCTTGTTTCCCACGACGAGGAAGTACGGGGACGGCGACGGACCGAAATATGGCAGGGGTTTAATAAAGGACACGAGTCGCCCCGTCTGTGAGACGCAGGCACACATAGCGAGCATTGCGAGAGACACTCGTGGCGCATTTAATTAAGCGTCGCTGCGACGCTGAATCTCTAAACTGCATTCACCGAACTCGAAACGCGCTCAGACGAAATTGAATATTTTCCCTGCCGTTACATATTTCAAGCTGTTAAACGCATCCAGGTTGAAAGAACCGTTCGCGGCCTTAACCTTATTCCCAGGATTTCAAGACTTGCTCGAGCCTCCCGTTTACGGAACAGCGAAGAATCGAGAGATTGATAAATATTGACAGGAAGTACTGCGACGGCTCTACTTTCTTTAAGCCGTAACTCCTCTAAGAGGAGAACATTTTTGAAACGATTTTAAGGATGTATTGGCTATACAGTCAATCCCAAAAGTTTATGTACCTTAGAAAAACGCATTTCTTATAATTAAAGAGAAATCAGACGTCGGAAGAATAATGCTAATAATAAATAGCTACGTGCTAAAAAGTATAGAAGAAAATATCCAATTNGTGCATAAACTTTTGGGATTGACTGTATAGCCAATACATCCTTAATATATCTTCAACCATCTTTCGATAGACCCGCGTATTTCATCTCGCTATGATGAATATTGTCCTGGAGGTAAACCTATCGATCCTTGTAGAGAATGTAAATAGGACGGGATCGATTCTTAAAAGGAACACGCTATGGAGAAACATTTTGTCTAAGCGTAACTTGTCAAATAATTTTTGTTCTGGCGTTAAGGTGCGAAAGAGGTTTTAAGAAAACAGACGTAGAAGTAGTTAGTCCGAGCAGCGCGGCGTGGTGAAGAAGAAAATCCGGAGGCTACTATCGGAACGAGGCGTAATTTCTATTTCGGTCATAGATTTCCGAAGAACCGAAGTGCACTTGAGCTTCCATTACCCGGAGTTTCGCGAAGCAGAATTGACTTTGCGTTGTAGGAGCAAGTTCCAAACTGATCGGAATTAGAAAACAGGGGAAAGAGCCTCTCACATTCATGAGAGCGGAATTCATTACTGGGAACTTCGATCGACCGACATAAGCCGCTCGATCTCACTGGCTCTCTACCATTGACACCCGTTGACGAATTTCCGTTCGTAAAAAAAAAAGAAGAAATCATTCGAAAGACACTGGGATCAGTTTTTCTCTCTGCGAGCCCACGCTGGTCGGATCACAAAAGTTTGACTCGGGCGAAGATTCCCGAGAAATTTGCGCTTAACTCTCATATTTCTGGTACTTCGATCCCCTTTACCGTGTTCCATCGTTTCATCTCTTATTGATCCCGCGCGGTTGAATCCCACGAGCGATCCCTCCCCACAATACATGACTCGCGCGCTCATCTTTGCTACTTCAGCACCGCGAGTGCGTCGAGTGCCGTGCAAACTTCTCTCCGTTATACTTCTCGATGCTCGGTGAACTAGTTTCACCAACAAGGATAGATTATTACGTATCCCGCCTACGCGAAATGACTTACAACGTTTGCGCAATCAGGCCAATTCGCCGAGTGAACCGATTCTCATGCTCCACTGTTAATGAACAGCTCAGTAAGAATCCGCGCTCTTACCTACCGAATTAAAAATTCGCGTATCATCAGAATTGCTCTTTTCAGAAAGAGTAATGAATTCCTATAAACGAATTGACTGCAATCTAATTAAAGGTAATAAATAATTAAAACACGGAGTAGTATTCGTACGAATAAAGTAAGAACGGATCTGTAGAGAATTCCAATACACGTAACTTTACCGAAATCCTCTTTTCCGTGGATCCTTCGCTGGAACGGGCTCATTCATTGTATCCACTTGAACGTTCGACCGCGGACGTTCGCGCACAAGCTTCTCAATTACTTTCCGATCAAAGCTCGCAAGCCGAGCAGGTCCGCCGTAATCCGGACAGACTCCATACGATTTGGCCGATCCTACGGGGATCGGAGCCATCGATTCTCCCATCGCTGCCGGAACGAGAGTCTGCGGGGCTGCGGTCCGGAACGTTTTGGTCCATTAAGGCCGCAGGAAAATTGAATTCCGGCGCGACAGCGAGCGCGCAAGCTCGGATTAAATCGTTGCGGTACCACGCTCGAAAACCGCGTTCGCTAATGAAGCACGCTGCATTGAATATAAAAGGGCCGGGAGGAATCCTTCCGCCCCTCTGACCCGCGACGCCTTCGGCGCTCTGCGACAGACGACCGTCGAAAGAAAGCGCAATTAACCCTGCCCCGCCGCACGTCGAGCCTTCGACCGGCCGTATCAGAGACGGTAACCGCTGTCGCGTGAATAGAATATTTTAGAATTCGTCTAACCGTAATCGCCCCGACCGCGTACCAAGTTTCCCATTTGCTACCTCAACGATTCCCTTCCTTGCCCGTTTCTACTACTTTAATGTGCAAGCTACTCGATCTACCGGCGAGGAATTATTCGCTTTTACGTTCGACACACGAAGTAATTCGCAAGTTTAATTGCCTCGTGTCTTTTACTGCTATCGCAGTATCCCATGTTTCATCAACAAAACGAGAAGTATAAATGAAAGTAAGTTTTATGCGATCGCACTGAAAGTTCAATTTGTCAGTTGATACGAGGATGGAATTTCTGGAATCAGGTTTAACACGTTCCCGCCGGTGGCCTTATTTGTAGTTCTTGATAGACAGTTATGTATGTACCACCAGTGGTACATGCCGGCGGGAACGTGTTAAATTTTTGTAGATTCTAATCTAGATAGCCTCGATATCTTCGCTGGGCTCTTTGTCACGACCAGTATTATTAGAGGAACGAGCGCGATATTAGCGTACTTTTTGTATCCCCGAAACTTACGATTAGTTCAATTCGAAGTAATATCACGGACGCGACCCTTAAGTACGATGAAAATCGTGTTCCAGGCCACTGGACACGATTATCCTCTTAAGGTAAAACGAATCCTTACAAAAAGCAGATTCCACAAACGCGACACAAGGCTCGTAGCTTATACCAGCCGACTGATTATTAAAAGTTAAACGTAGTTCTCGTACGGTCCAAGGGGTTTTGAGGTAAAAAGAGAGAGAGAGAGAGAGAGAGAGAGAGAGGAAGACGGGGGAGTTGGTGTAACCTCCTTAGCCTCTTTGCATAAAATTAAACCTAATCATATTCATTTTGCGAGTGCAGTTCCTCGCAAATCCTTGAAATGCTCTGCCGGAACATTACGAGCCTGAATTTATAATGATGACAATGAAAATTTGTACGCTCGAGTTTCGCGACGGAGATTTCTTGCCCCGGAATTTCAACCCGCCTCCCGACGATAATTAGGTTGGAGTCTCTAGACGCGAGTCGACACCGACGATCACCCGTTGCGAGAACTCTGCTTGTGACAGAGATTTCTAACGAGTAAACGCGCAATTCCTCGCCTCTGTTTCTAACGCATCCTTTAACGTAAACTTCTCTATGAGTCTTGTGTTTCTTGTATAAGCATGCGATAAAGATTCCTGACAACTTGACGAATTTACTACAGGTCCTGGTACAAAAGGTACTTTACACTCGCAGAAACATTCGCCATGTCGTAAACGTGTACACTCGTTCCTCAGTACCGTTTATTCCTTCAAAGTGTTTCAGTTAGAAGAAGATACTTATTTTCTCTTAGTGACAAGTAGATGCAGGAAATCTTTCTGTTCTTAACAATTTGAAATAAGCTTAAGGAGTAGACGGGAGAGGAAGAAAAAATTCAAAAGGTGCGTTGACACACGGCCTTTGAAGTCGGCCGAAGGAAATTCCTTTGATATATCTTTTAGGCGCGGCGAATTCCAGCAGGAGGAGACACGTCTTCCTACGGCGACCGAAATTATGAAAAATATTCCTTTCGTTAACCATCCGTAAGCGTGTTCGCGGGAAACGTGCTCCGTCAAAGAGATCATAGATATGTTAATACACGAATCTTTTTACTGAGAGATGGAAAAAATTGCGCATTCTCCTTAATAAGAAACGGAACAAATTATATGTATATTGAAATCGAGGCCACGGATTTTCTTCATTATCTGTCTTAAGTGATGAATGATGAAAAGGAATTTTGCGGGATAATTGTAAAAAATATACCGATTTCGAAGGAAGAGAAAAGAGCATTTGAACAACAGAATCGAACCTCCTCTACGCATTCACCTCTTTTAACGATGGAATTTACTTAGGGATGGTTACGGCAATGGATTAATACTGTTAATTGGAGATTTTTTTGCTCATTGCTGGTAAAAGAAGCTTGGAGAAAAAGTACGGCGAATCAATCGTACTGAGTGCAACGGGTTCGGGAGGATTCCTCCCGAGTACGCTTCGTCGTCGTGTCGCGGTGTCCGACGTCGTTAGTCAGGGATAAATAAAAGATCACCCTCGTCGGGTTCGCTGCGAACCGGCGAAAGGTGAATTAAAAGTGTCGTCGGGAGGAGCATTTATCACCGACCGGAAAAATAATTCGCATTTTATGGCGTGCAGACCGATCAATCTCGCGTTCCCATGTTAAAAAAAAAAAAAAAAGGGAAAAAGAAACATCGGCGCATCTTCGTCGTGTTTTATTGTTAAGTTACTGCTATTCCAATTCTTTTAGTAATCTATTTTTCTTTTATTTCTGAAAACGAACCGCCCACGCAACCGGAACGCAGTAACATAGCTAAACTAGTAGTAGTAACTAGTCATTGGTCAGACGCGGGCTTTTACTTAACGGTGCTTTGAAGATTACAAACTTCGGAATTTATTATGGAAGTAATATAACTTTTAAAGCATTAAAGTAACTTTTTTCTTCGCCGAAGTTCCACTACTTTTTTCCTGCAACTCGATTATTTCGCCGCGTAAAACGAGGAGCTAATATCCTGTTTTGCGAACCTCCGCGTATCGACCACTGGGAAGTAGGTGTACCACTCTCGCAACGAGGCCAAAGTAGAGGCTATATCTTTAATCTTGTTCATTTTAAAAAGAACTTGCCGGAACGAAGTCGGTGGCAAAGGGGCTCCTTTTTATTACTGGCAATTAGGAAAGTTAACGGGTAATTAATCTGTACGGTATTTAGAGATGCTTAATAATCTCAATAATACTAAACCAGTAAAAGTCAAATATTTCGTACCAGATTTTTTAATTTTACCTCGACACGTTTCTAAACGTCTTGCTGAAAATATTATTGTGTCCGAATATAAAAGGTTTGAAACGAGCAGAAATATAGTCGCTTATTTTTTTCAATTTTCGCGAGTGCAAATGTTTTACATGTTAAATGAAACAATCGTAGCATTCATTGCAGCTCAACTATTTTGTTTGTTCACTCCTTCCTTTCTCCCATGCTTTCATCCAGAGCGGTTACCATTTTTTCTAGCGAGTGCAAAATTGTGTACATGCCATACTTACACAAGGGCATTAAAATTTCATTGAACAAAGTCCGCGTCGGTGGGAAGGAATCGAAACCGTTGTTATCGTTATGGAACTTGCAGCGTAGTTTGTTCAATGGTACTTCCGTTTACGAATTTTCAACTAGAAGCGCGAGAGAAGTGCTTCCTCAAGTTTCACTCAGGTGAACGGTATGTAACTGGCAGTATATTGATTTTACAACGTCTTCGAGCCTGCCTTAATAATATAAGCAGGATATTTATCTCGTCCTAAAATATCCAACGAAATTTCACCCACAATCTTATTTATTTATACAACTTTAATAGAACTGTCTCGTCTTCAAACTTTAAGGCGAATAATTTCAATTTTGAATTATAATTACCATAAAGAAACTTTGTTTCGAGAGCAGATAGAATTTTGCGTTAGAAATGTGTCACTGTATAATCGTACAATCGCGGATCTTGTGATCGTGACACGTTGATAATAACGTACATCCGCTATGTTATGCGGAAAACAATCGCTGTCCGTGATGCGGTTTGAATAATGGCTGTTTCCGATGAGCAGCTCGACACTGGTTGCTACGCGATTAGAGATTAGAATAATATGGGACCGTGAACACCTGTTACAGAAGTGCGTACGCAAAGAAAGGGATTGAAATAAGAGTAGAAGAACCGATAGCTGATTGGGCATGCAGCTAGAACATACATATTCTAGGAGCAAAAGTGGAAAATTTTACTTATTCTCAACGAAGACAATATCCATACAGACTTAAAAGAAATGAAAATGATCGAATCGACGTACAAGTATATTATAGTAACAATAATAAATATTTTTAGTAAAATCGTGTAATGAAGAAAATTGTGTGATGAAGAAATAGTTTAAGAGAGTCAGTTTCGATTAGATTCCTCGCTTAAAATGTTGCTCTCTCATTCAGGAGACGAACATCTGAATAATAGTGGTGCATACAGATTGAATGGAATGTGAAAGAAGTTGTCGGAGCATCAACGATGTAGAGAAGGGAAGGATTCTGACTTACGTTTCTATCCGATTTCTCCGGTTGCACAAAGCCTTTCAATGCCGACCGCCGTCATGGGAATTCGACTGCTTAATGCAGCTTCTCTCTTAGCTATCATGGGAACCGCGTTAGTATTCTCGGGGGCATTAACTACGCGTTCGTAATTCATACGGAGCGGTGCCCCGATGAAAGGCTTAAGTAATCCCTCTGAATAGCCGCCAATTTACGGGGGAGGCGCCACGACTATTTCCCTCGTTCTAAAGACTCTCGCAAAATAGTTTC
Source organism: Ceratina calcarata (assembly GCF_001652005.2). Taxonomy (NCBI): domain Eukaryota; kingdom Metazoa; phylum Arthropoda; class Insecta; order Hymenoptera; family Apidae; genus Ceratina; species Ceratina calcarata. Next base: position 1,123,152 of record NW_017175971.1, on the reverse strand, counting down.
GTGAAATTTAATAGATGCGCCGTGCGCCGGGAACTGCGTGTAAAACAGCCGGGAGCGGAACTCGGCTAGTAGCTACGAATGAATGCGTAATTTCATTGGCCATTCAACCTACGACACGCGAATAAGCGAGTGATAATAAAATTAGTCGGCGCTCGGCGTATCCTCTGAAACTGCGTCATCCTCAGCTAAATTGTTGAAAGAATATAATTCCAAAATAGATGTTTGTCATTGAATCGAAACCGTGAATGCGATTGACGTACCATCTTAATGTGTTCACGTGTTAAAATCGATACGACGTGCTCGGTTCGTAAATGGTTCTGGCGATATCTCCGGTACGTGTTCAAATTTAATCATCTCGGACTACGACCAGAAGCTCACCGATCCTTCGGTGTTTGCGCGAGATTTATACAGGGAATTCCGGTTATTTGCGTCCTGATCTTTGTCATCGATATTACATTAGCGTAAAGTATAAGAGTTTATTTTTGCACTCCTTCCAATAATAGACTCTTCGTTCCTTTATAGTTCTAATTATTTTTATCTTCATTGATTATGACAATTAGATCGTCATTTTTAACGACAAATATTTTATTCTCAAGAGTAGTACACAGTGTTATTCACTGTACGTATCGTTTTTTGAAACAGAAAATTCGTTTCGGATAGAACGTTTTTCATCGAGTCCTCTGAAACGTAATCTTCACGGACCGCAGCCGTTCGCTGCGATCAGGAGGGTCACAGCCGTGGACTTTTACGAGTGCCTTGAAATTTTCTCGACGTTCCCTGTTCGGAAACGTATTCGTAGTGTGAGAGCCGCCGCGTTGGGCTTAGGGGAACAGTATCGTGGGGTAGCGTCTCGCGATCCTATCCAGGCAGGCGTGAAATCCTGGAAGGACCGGATCCAATCTGCTTGTAAAAGCAGAAACGCCACAGAGTGTGTAGCCCAGTTGCTCTGTCTCCCTCTCGATCCCACCGTCTCGTAAATCCAAGACGGGCCCACAATCTCCGATGGATTACCAACACTCCGACACGATTTTACAGTCCAACAGGGAGGTCCGCACAGATATCCCACCGAAACTTTCCAAAGTCCGAGTCGAGTCTTACTCGTCCAGTTTCCAAGGAATCCAGTTCCCATCGACCGTTCCTGATGCCGGGACATGCTTCTTGCTGCTTCGTGACACGAACATAAAGTTCAAATAAATTACAGAGATATATGTATGTATTTGATCGAATCACTGGTCACCAGCTGTAGAAAATTCAATGCTTCCAGCGAGAGCTCTGTAGAAAAGCTAAACGAAAGACCTCTCTAAATGTTCCCCTATTTTTGACTACCGTGGGCATCATTTGCGGAGCTTAACGAACTTGGCAAATGGAAAATTCGTGTCGAGCGTAGGTTTTTGCGAATTACGCGCTCTTACGTAGATTACCGAGAGCAAAAGAGTAAGCGGCTGTGATTCTAAACAGAGTTGCCGTATCTCGTGTAACACGATTCCTCGTTTCGTCGACGCCAGCAGTAATCATTCGTTTCCCATGAACGGAGAGCTGCGCGCGTCCACGGTCCAATTAATCCTCGCTTCTTTCTGACCCAGTGAATTCGATCGCCCGTTCTTTTTCCCTTATACCTGTATAATTCGATAATTCCTGTGTTTTCCGTCCTGCACCGTCGTCTCGCTAAGTTCGAACTCAGACGAGAGCTTGGGTTTAATGGCGGGACTTCGGGTCCGAGTCTAAACCGGAGGAGAAATATCTTACGACGACAGTGGGCAGTCGTTAGGAAAGGATCCAGGATTGTTTCGTGACGAAAACCATCCCCCGCTGGTATCTGGGATTTCCCGGGTCAGATTGGAACGGATTTTCGAAAGAGGGTGGCTTTTCGTAAAATCCTGATTAGATTTCCCGATGCGGTTTCGTAGAAATTATCTCCCCGGCAGTAAAATCTCATATGCGAAGTTATTCGCACTGAGTTTCAAGAGCAGAGGGGCCAGTCGATTTGAAAGTTGAACGAGCATGTGCATAAAGGAAGGTCTGGGCATTTCATTTCTTACGGGTTCGTAAAAGGGGGAAATATCGGCGTGGCGATAAAGTCAAACGCAGGACATCTGTTCGCGACATAAAACGCGATGGGATAAAAATTGTTTGCTGTCGAAGGCAAAGATATTGGAAACGGGGAAACGAACAAACGGCAAACAATCGACGCAATTACGCTGGTAATCGTTATGCGAGAGCGGGGAATAACTTACAACTGGACCGGCAAAAAGTGTGCCGCAGCGGCCAGCCTTAAATATTCATTTCATGTGCGCGCGCGCGCGACGCCGCAATTTAAGCGCGTTTTAATTAAAACTTTTACCCGCGCTTCATAATTGAAACTTTTATATTCGGAAGCGCATAAGTAAAAAATGTTGCTCGCCGTCGAAGAAAAAGCAGTCACGTTCTCCTCTCGTCTCAATGAAATTTTCATCCTTCCCATCGCGCATTGAATCATGGACGGTTCCAAATCCGCGCGTTCATGTTAATTACTCCGCGGTCACGTTTCCCCTGTGCTTCGTCCGCACGTAAAACGCCCGACCTCTTCGCTCCCTATGCTAAATTCATCCGCGGCAGGCGACGACGATATGCCACGCCGTCAAGCCACTGTGCCATGCGCGCTTCTTTTTATTCGCGCTCGTTTAACGCTAATGATGCGTCATTTCGCCGTTGTCGTGAAAAAATTCACGCTCATTAGAAAATCCTCTCGTGCAGGAAATTTTTCTAAAAATCTCAGGATCATTGTCCACGTCCCTCGTGCCTTACAACGAATATCACAATAAAATTTGGGAAATGTTCGTGTTCAAAGTATCCTCTCAAAATTCCAGTAAGGACTTAATTAAACTAATTCCAATAAGACCGAACTGTCCAGGACACTTTGATGTATCTAAGATCTCGCTGCTGGTAATATCGGGAAACTATGCGAATTGGATTATGTGCAAATGGATTTTTTGCAGTTCTTTCTTATGAACGTGACTCGCATTAACGGAGTTAAAATTTAAGGAACATTGTTCCCGAACTCAGACGGTGACTTTGATGTTTAGAGGATTCCGAGATTACGCAGCAACTTTATTAAAAATTGCTTTTGTGGTTGGCGCGGTATTATCTTATAAGAACCTCTTTAATAAATGTTGCGGATCGAGCTTCACTACTTTAATCATCTTCCTTTACAGAAGAGCCTAGGACGAGCATGATACTGAGCGACAGTCTGCAGAATTTCGGATTTTATGTTAATTGAATTAGAATATTACGCCATAAATTGCATTATACGTTTCCAGAGAAAGAATAAAACTTTTCAACAGAGGATCCGTCGGACACGAAATTATAAACACCCACGACCCTAACATTCTTCTCGAAATCCCTGGAAATCCTCTCGCAGCACTCGAATAATCCGGCCACCCTTAAATGCACAGCTTTTCAACCGCTTCATCGGTGATCTCGGGGTGACTGCGGATGGTCCATCATAGCCTGCCGAGACCGGGGCTTTTTATCAACGAACGAGATCAACGTTTGCCCTTGGTGGTGTATTTTCGCGGTGGCGAGCGGTTATTTACGAAAAAATGGCCGGGTTTGCGCACGCTGCGGGATGCGGGATCCATTTCAGATTTGGGTCGCGATATACTCACGATGCTCGGACGCCCCGGTTGTTTCCTTGCACGCTTGCTTATCTTCCTGGCAAACGATCTCAGCTCGTGGAGCTGCTTTCAAAAAAAAGCTCGACCGAGGTGCACCCGCGTCTTCGTATGGAAAAGTCCGTGAAACATCCGGCTCCGCGAATCTTTTATATGCGCGCGGCGCGCGTGCACCGGTCCGGAAACCGGTCCGATTTCCGTCGCGATAACGTGTTTTCATCGAGACAACCCGTGGTGCTCGCGAAAGCTGGATCGATCGGCGAGACATCCTTGGAATTTTCGTTGAATATGTACCATATTTAGTTTTTATATATAATTGAAAAACATGATTTATCAATTGAAAACGAGCGAGAAATAAAAATGCTAAATATTTGATTAGATTTTCTTTGTACAACGTTTTTATCGTTCTGCAATCAATTGATTAAAAAGGTGGGGGGATTCCTTTTTCAGTTTATTCGTGAATGGGAATTACCTAAATCATTATCCGTATTCAATCTCGTCGATTTTGTTAACGAGACTGAAACTACTATATCCTCGGGAAATAAATTAATTCCAATCTACCAGTCGTGTTATCGATCATCTGTATTTTTTTTTTTCGTTTCGATTCCCATTTCCATGATCGCATTCCCTCGTGCTTCACGTTCACTTACTTTTTTATTAATCAATTTTTTATCACGGATTATTATTTGAAAATACGAGGGGTCATCTCCTGGGTTCAAAGTCGATGTCGTTAATTGAGAACTCTTGTCACCGGGATGAACGGATTCAGAAAATGCAAATCACCTTTACGTGCAACGAGTATAAATTACCTCGATGAAAGATAGGTGCAATCTTCATTAACCTTGACTGAGTTTATTAATTAATCACGAAGGTTGTCTCTACCGGTATCGTGTAATTTCTTTTAAAATAAACGTCGTGGTCAAGAGCGTGGCAATCGATCAATATCAACAGGCCGGTGTCCATTTATCTTGAAGGTTCGAATCCGTGGAAGAACTCGTTTCACGAATTAATCTGGCCACGCGGTTCTGTGAACGAATAAACGAGCTCCATTATCCTTTGACGCGAATCGACTTTCTCATTATGCTAAAATCGAAATGACTCCTCGGCGCATTATTAAACATAATGCGAATCTGTGTTATTATTTAATTAAAGTACAATTAATGATCACCTCCTATCAGCGGGGAATTTTCTCACCAGTTATGAACAGTCGGATGAGTCGCCCAACTTTAAGGATGTATTGGCTATACAGACAATCCCAAAAGTTTATGTACCTTAGAAAAACGCATTTCCTATAATTAAAAAGAAATCAGACGTCGGAAGAATAATGCTAATAATAAATAGCTACGTGCTAAAAAGTATAGAAGGAAATATCTAATTAAGTATTGATGCTGACGAAAATTTTCTTTTTAAAAAATGCGTTTCTAAAGTGCATAAACTTTTGGGATTGACTGTATAGCCAATACATCCTTAAGCGAGAGCTTGCGTATAGACTCGGGATTGAAGATTATAAAACAACTGCGAAAGATTTTTGTTTGCAGCTTTTTGTATCATGCGATCCGGCTGTTCAAACGAGATTTAATGCCGCCATCAGGGGGAAGTAAATTAGCTGTCGAGTGGGTTGTTATCTAAAAGCGTGGCTTTTTCGCTATCAAAGATCGCTTAATCCAAGGTATACCTTCCCTCTGTAGCGCGCTGAGTTCAGTGGAAAGGGATATTAATTAGCATCGTTATCGGCGTAAACCCATTACGTAATTATCGGCGAGGAAATTGGGAAAAGATCTCGACCGAAGAAACTCTTACCCAGAAGTGTGGACTCCCCCCCATTTGACGACAGTGAAACTTTCCCTTCTTATACTGATACATTTTAAGATTGTTCCTGCCTCCGGGTAAAAGTTTTATTAGAAGCGCGAAACTCGTTTCTTTAATTAGCTGCCAACGCTCTTTAATCGATCGGTGCAACTTCGGACAAGTACGACCTCTATTAAAGAGATGAAGAGATCAGTTGTAATCGTCTAATACGTGGAACAAACAGGTTTACTTCTTGGCAGAAAATTTTGCAATTCGCGAGTCGGTCTCGACTATGCCGGGGCCGAGCGCACGCGCCCGTCACGCTTTTAATTCCCCGATAATTATCTAAAACTTTCTCCAATTAAGGAACGGCGAGTTTAACTTGGGCTTAATTCCTCCAAGTGTGCAATTACAGCCAGCTGAAAATCGCCGGATACATCAAGCGAAAACTGGTCCAATTTTCCACGAGTGTAGATCTTTCGAGTCCCGCCCGTAAACAACTTCTAATCACCACTTAACTGCAGTCTATCTGTCAAGCTCCGCTCTACTATATGCGCGAAGTATTAATTCTATTCGAAGACCAGTTTCATCTCCTAGCGTCGATCATTAAAACTTGTTGCCTCATGAAATTTCATAATTTTCTTAAACGTTTATTATCCAGCCGACCCATTAAGGACAAAGGCTGCGTTAATGTAACCTCATTTCGACAATGCTCATCAGAATTATGACTTTAAGATTATCTTTCAAGAGATGAATAGTCATAAAACCTCGTCGGTTCTCTGTTCATACGTATTCAGAGGACATTAATTCCAATTGGGTTTTTCAGAAGATCTATTCCGGGACATTTTGCAACAAACTCGATTTATGTAGATGAATATATCATCGATGTCGATTTAAGGAACGTTATCGCTGCCATACGTTCTCACGTATGACGGGAAAATGCAAATTTCTACGAGTTACAATGGCGCCTCGTCGCGATACGGGCCGGATGTCTTTAATTTATACGCGGCCGCGAGATTTACGATCGTCGCGGAACAAAGTTTGCCCAAAGTCTTCGCCGAGAGAAAGAATTCTAGTTCCGGTTTCGGAAATTCTTTTCAGCCAATTAATTAGCTAATTGAAACGCTGCTCCATTTTTTAAATGGGATTCGAATCGGCAGGGATCACGGAGATCTACTAGTTAGACACTGAAGAATACTTGGCGGATTAAAGTGATCGTTCGACGATTTTACCTTCCGCGACGTTCTGCTCCGCCTCGTTTGGCCTAGATCCTTTACAAGCTGGGATGGATGGATACGTACCTGAAGAACCACCAAGTATCTTCAAAAGAATTTCCTAGCTCATATACGTTCCTCTAAGGAATTGAATTATTTAATTAACATGCTACCCTTTTACAATGAATATCTTGCGACTGTGTCTTATTTAACGTTTTAGGCACGGCTGAATTTTGCGCAGGGCTGTTTCTCTGTACGGCAGAGTTCAACGCGAATTACGTGTAAATGATAATGCACTGCAATGTGTGACGGATAATGCTGTTCTTTACACG
>NW_017175971.1:1091617-1115805 GCF_001652005.2 Ceratina calcarata | reverse complement strand
ATTTTTCTTAAATATATGATACACGCATTTTAACTTTAACAATTTATTCTAATAATTAATAATACAATTCAGTATGGTACGTTTTAAAACACGGTACAACACAAAGACCCGCGAAAGCCACTATAGTGGCACATAGTGCCTAAGATGTTAATAAAACGACGTACATTTTGATCTTTGCAATGTAAAAGTCACACATGTTTCATGTAACAAAGAGATTCTGCATGTAACATTCGAAGATCTTAGAAAGAAATAATCCCTGGAGCGGTATATCGTCCGTTCGTATTAGACTTTGATTACCCTGCGAGCATCCCCCTTAGAAAAAGGTTTATAGGGTTGTATAAACCTGCACTCTTTCGAAGTTTCCCCAGAATCTGGAACGCTGTAAAATAATGGATGCCTGCGTGCTGCCAAGTTTTATGACTCCGTTTTACAGCTTCTGACGTGAAATTCGAACGGGTCCGGTGCTGGCAATTGAATCTTATCTGGCCGTACGATTAACGAATGACCTAGTAAATGCGAAAGATGAAAGATTGAATATAATTCCCGGGGTTAAATGGATTATTTAAATCGGCAGCGAAAAATGGAAGCTTGTTTAAATTGCTTTTGAAATCGTCGCCGAGCTTTAATCTAATAGCTCGGGCCATTTTCGTTTCCGAGATATTCTAAGATAAGAACGAGGTCACAGTCACGACATTGATCATTCAACTTTTAATACCCTACATTAATTTATCGTTTCAATGTTTCCTTTTTGTGTACACGAGTTCATTCCTTGAGTCTCACGGTGGGAAACAAATGATCGTCGGATGAATTTACAAGAATTATTTCAATTGTTTTCAGACACTGAGGCGTACGGATTATCTCGAGCGAAGTCCAGCTTAGACGAGATACGTATGAGTTACAACGCCGGAGGATTAATAAAGGATGATGTAGCATCTTGGTAAGCACTTGGAATTAAATTTCCCTGTGGCTGTAAACTGTAGGTATAGTTTGCATAGCCATTACGAGCCTCCTCGAGTCACTTTACTGTTTCGCCCCTCTCGGTGTCGTGCCATCGCGGTTCCACTCTGCCATGCCTCTATTAAATTAGTAGCCATTGCTTTATAGCTTCCCGTCGTTGCTCGGCCACGTGCTTACAATTGTTCTCTCCATTTCTCGCACGAAAATATTTGCCGGCGCAGTCGACGGTTCGCTTTAGTCTGCCAACATCGTTTAACCGTACGCTTTTATAATAACGGGGCTTGTGAAATGAAATGAGCTCTTAAAAAAAAGAGAACTCGTTTAGGTATCAATGAACCAGGATTTTTGTCGATCATAGCATATTTTTTTCACGTTACGTGGATGGAATGGAAAAAGTTAAGCCGTGGGATGCAACGGGAACACGGCCAATATTTGCGAGGTTCTAAAATCTGTCAGGAACACACCGATCCCGTATTTTTCCAGAATTATTTTTGTAACTGTCACCCGCGCGGGATCTCATAAATCTTTACGCTTACCCCTTTGTTCGTCGCGTCCACGATAAAGCGCGTACTCGCAGAAACATACAACCTGCGACTCGTCTGAATTCCTATGATCTACGTTTGATATCTGCGTTTTAAACGGTGTATAATATTCGCGTTTTTCGCGAGACAATAAACATCGGTTAATATTGGTACTTTTAATACGGTACGCGTGGCTTTTAATCGTTTTAACCGACCGCGATTTGCATGTTCGATTCGGAAAATATGTACGCGGCTAAAGCAAATGTTGCACACGGTATACGCACGGTTGTTAACTTTTAGTTATAAAGCGAATCGGCGTTTAATCTGCAAACACCGGGCAGACAAGCCCGCGAATTATCCCGTACGAAGATCCGCGGTTTACGATCGCGATTAAACGAAACGGAGAATAAGAATGCGAATCTCACTTCGCAGCGTGTGGAGGATCGGGACGATGTTCCGCATTCGAAATGTTCAGCTCCTGCCGACGCCAATGGCTGGATCCCCCGGGTTATGAGTCCACGGCTCCCAAATTCAAAGCTAAACGGCCATTGTTTCGCGGTTGCAGTTTGCATATTCAAACTGTATCCGAACGCGTTACTTTCCCACTTATGGGGAAAAGACTATCTCCGCGTTTTATCTGGTGAAAACGCGACGGTCTCGCGAGAACGAAATTGGAATTCGCTGATAGGCTAAGAAAACTTGTTTGGCTGGTGAGAAAGTTTGAGATATCTAGTACGGTGGTTTCGATTCCTGCATCGGATCCGATAACGGTTGCAACCTCGCGAGGCGTTAATGAAAATATTGTTTCGCGCGCTGGTTTACCTTCCGCGCGCCAGCAGTTGCTGATTACTCTCCGATGCAATTCCTTAAGCAAGCTTCGACTGGGAAAATAAGAAACTACGGTGTTACATTTTGTTTGCTCTCACTGTGCAAATGGCCAAAGTTTTTATCGGCTGCGATCGATGTCACGTTAAAGCGAAACTGTAATGAAACTCGAAGGGAAGATTAATTCGAACGGTTAACTTTTATCAGTTCTTACGTCACCTCGGCTGTTCGCCTCGTAAATTTTACGCGCAACGGAATCGTTGCTTAATTATCTTGCTTATTCGTTTACCATGTTGCTCTTTTGGATGTTTATCAATCGCGTCCTTTAAATCAAAGTTGGTTCTAATTGAAAAGATTCACGCTAGTACGTCGCGCTTTTTGCCGACCGCATAAATAACCACTCACGGCCGAAGTACGTGCGCGCTTATTCCTCCGACATTAAAAATTCCACCGGTGTAAGCGGAGATTAGCGTCGGCCGCAGCATTTAGTATGCAAACTAGAAAAATGTATAGCTACGTATAAAGAAAAAAGGGAGTTTATTGGACTGTGCCACGCGCCGGCAACTCAGCGTTTATCCTTTTCCGTAATTCAAATAATTATTCCTGTTGTATCGTCGTGCGTGCCGCGGTCGATTCGCTCCCCGGAGAACTTGGAGAAACCTGCTGTTTCTATTTTTCTATTCATCGGGGCGAAATATTGGCGGACGATATTGGCGCAAGTTTTTTCCCAATATAAACGACAGAAAAAAAAACAATGAAAAAAATCAATAAAATTCGTATTCAAAATATCATACATCGATCGCCGATCGAGTATAGTCCTATTATCAACTATGGATATCGTTTTTTGGTGAGATCGGACTCGAGACTTGCCCCGCTAAAAAATTGGGAACAATTCTTGGCCACTGGTCGGTAGCAGACTCGGCCAGCTGCGAATATCACCGAAACAAGCATTGTCCTCCGAGCCCGCCTGGTCCAACACCACTTTCCTGGCTCGCTGTTTTCATCGGCGCGCAATCTCCGTAATTATCGCGCGCATCCGTTCGGTTCGATCGACGCCATCGACACCGATTGTTGCCGTTAAAACGTACGGCTGCCCGTCCGTCGGCCGACGAAATGAATGAAACGAGACGAGGGACTCGACGAGTCGACGAGCTCTCTTCGCCCCTCTCCGCTGGCGCGGTTAAATCGATCATCGGCCCGTTCTTTCCCGCGTTTCATCGTCGCGCCGAACGTTTACAGGCTGCGGTGGTATCCCGAGTTTCGAGTTTTCAGCGTGCGAGAGAGATGTGTCACGCACCATCGGTATCGCTAATTGCGCCAACCATTAAGGATTCTCCAATTTGCACAATAAATGGTCGTTACGAGTGCGCCAGGATTACGGCGCGTGGCGCGTTATTTAAAGCGGGCACTTCATCACCCAGGGTTTCCTCTTTTATCGCAAATTAATTAATCCCAACGCCCCGGCATCCATTAAAACCGCGGCGCGCGAAGGCCTCGGATCCGCCTCAAAGCATCCAGCTAACTCCCCTCCCTCCTGTATATGTTAATGTTTTCGCGGCCGTTCGATTAATTTCTTCCTTGCCTGCAGCTGACTCGGCGAGGCTCGGCTGGCTTATATTTCTTCCTTCTTCACCCCTCCATTGTAATCGCGTAATCAATTTCCCGATTTATCATGGCTGGTTTACCTTTTATTACTCCTCCTTAAGGACCTGTTAAAAAAAATTTAGGAATAAATACGAAAAATGTAATTCTGACGATCTTTTTGCTCTATAATTCTGCAACACTCGTTTGATCAGAATCGTATGGCTTATTAATGTATTCATTTAATAAATTCGATATATTTCCACGAGAACAACCAAACATACATTTCATTGCATATTGATAACGCAATGCATATTGCATTTAACATTATAATACGCATATTTATGTTACTTTGACGCATTAAACATGTAACATGTTCTGCTTTACTGTTTAACGAGTTTCGACGTTTCCATTACTGTAATTCAACGAGACCTCTTCCAACGAGGAAATGTTATATTTACAAAGCCTTGGTGTGATTTTGTTTAGTTGTCTATTGCCATGATACTCTCTAATTTCTCGTGCAATTAGTACACAGCGTAAATCGCTTTCCTCAAGCATTAAATTTTATAATTGTGATATGTTAAATCCTCATTAACTCGGCGCTAATTACGCCGAAGGGCGGTTTCTCCAAAAATTTAGCTTACCGAGAGGGTCCTCCACTCGTTATACCTCTGAAAAAAGAGAATGCCGGCGCTTGTGAGCAGCTAGTTTTGTTGCCCATGCCGCGGTAGTAAAAGTTAGCAGTAACAGAGAGATATTTCGTACAGCTTGGAACAATGATTCCTGGCCAGCTCCGGCTTGTGTTAATTTCTCCTAGGGAGACAAGATTAAAAAACAGTAATAAACCTGTCTTTTTTTTTCAATGCTCGATCTGGCATTGATAATAATAGTAATAACTTTAATGCCAAATCTTCATTGTCCCGAGCTGTACAAAAGAGAAAATACGATTTTCGTTGAATCTTCGAAGATGATTTCGTATGATAAAAATAGAACTGCGACTCTTTTTGATTATTGATTAGCTCTGAAAATTCTGTCTGAACGCAAATATGAAATCAATGGTTTTTATATGTACATAAACACAGTGCGCTATGAACGTAGCATTGGACAGGAACATGGAAATTCTACGTTGTTTTTGTTATTGCATTTTTCACGGCGCTGGCCAGAAAAGGAAATGAATTTCCTACGATTTGTTTGAGGAAGTAAAACAAACGTCGTTTGAAAGGGGGGGAATAGCTGGTACAGCTTGCGAGTGAAGGGTCGACCGAGAAATAAGTATACGTTCTCTTGAAAAATTCGCTTCCCCACCGGTTATTCTCATTTTCTCCGATACTTCCACTTGGAAGAAAGTAATTTTCCCTGGTTTCTTTCCGCTCCGCAAACGGGGTGGCCCCGCCGCGGCCGTCGCGCCGGTGCCGCTGATCGATCGTTGATGTTCATCCGCGCGGGAAACTTCGATCCGAACGTTTATGCAAATTACTCGCGGCTTTCCAAAGGCACGGAATTAGGTTAGCCCCTCGTGGCGATCTAACGCCCGTCACGGAACGCCCGCTCGACTTATTTCTCAACGTCGTGAAACTATTCGGGTCGAACACGGAGCTATTCGGCATCTTCCTTTGTCAGCCATGCGTTACCTGTTCGTTATGAAGAAAATTCGCCCTTTCCTGCGAATTTCTTGTTTGCGTCGAGCACGTCAAGCGTTATATCGGCGAAAGACCGGCGTAACCGGTAACTTCGTTCATCGAAGTCGAACCGCGGACTGGAACTGACATTATCGAAGTTGCAACTCGCGTTCATTCCCATCGGGCGGCAATAACATGGAACTACGTGCACCGCTCGGCCCTTATTATTGCATCGGAAGCTACGCTGCTAAGGTGTTCCCGTTAATATCGATGCCATTCCTGGCAGTTAGAATGCTGGTTACAGGTTGCCAGTGCCGCGTCACGACTCCAATTAGGGTACCGAGTCGCAACTTCGCTTGTAAGATCTGATCTCTAACGATGTAATCGTTGCGTGGTCGATGATCGTGAGGTTTCGTCGAGAAACGCGATTTGCGTAAGAAATTCTGTTAGCAGCTACTCCGTTTTATAGCTGTGACACGGAATGCACAGGTACACCTGCACATATACTTGTCATCGATCGCATTTAGCATTTTCTACTGGAGGAAGCAAAACGAAAAATCACGAGGGAAGGGGACCTTAACAAATTAGTGCCTCGCTGGTAGTAAAACGGATAAAAAGGCCTTTAATCTCGAGTCGATAAAAAAAGGTCATAATTACTAACGATCTCTACGTTTGGCATGGCTGTTAGCACCACGGGCTGCTGCGCAATCAACCGCTTCGAGTATACGGCGTGCGCAAATTGAGCGTGTCTCGTTAAGCGTTTCCGATTTTTGCTTCCGCGGCGAATATAAGTCAGCCGTCGTTTCGTGGCAGCGTCAAACGTCGTTTGACGTCGATAACGTTGACCGAAAGCCCGTTCGAAACCCTATCTGGCCAGGTTAATTATCTTTTCACTGACCGCTTTGTTGGCCCGCTGAAACGGCGTCAGAGGTCCCGCCTTGATGTCCGTCAATGTAACGGACGCGCCGTGAACTCCATTTGACGTCCGACACGTGGTATAACGAGACACCGTGCACCGACGATTTCAAGCCTGGAATCCGGTCTATTTTACGGCACAGTGATAATCGCTCGACATCGGAACATCAGACAATGATCACGGTTCGCTGGCCCTTCCCGATCGCAACCGGCTCAGGCTTAAACGTTCCCGCGAGGCTCGCTAATCAGGCCACTCGAGATTTCGACCAGCCATCGATCTCCCCTGCACGGAATTCTGACAGTGTGTAATTGATAAACAATTTCAATTGCCGTCGGTTAAGTAAGATGTCTTGTCATCGTACAAGATTGAGAATTATCATTTATCATCGATAATGTCATTTAAAAGAAATTTCATATCACTGCTGAGCAAAGCGAAATCGATAATTGCCGATAGATTCTTTCAATCGCTGTTGTGTAATTAAACCTGAGGTGCATCGTGTGAAACAACGAGGTAACTTACAAAGTGTGTTAAAGATTCCCGATAACACGATTGCAATCACTGATGCCCATATTGCCACGAGCTGACTGAAAACGTTTATCGGTTTTTATCATAATTGCGCAAGCCAAATTATTATCGTTGAACTTCTGACAGCTTGTGATGTATTAGGGACTTAGGACTACTTATTCGATAAATCTTAATTATCTATCTACAGATATCGACTGTCTTGTATTACATTTAGACAACAAATTATTTACATTATTGATAAAACGAATCTTATCTTCCTGAGAATAATATAATCATCGTGTAACTTCCATGCTAAGAGATACTATATAATTTGAAAATAATCAGAAAGAAGTACGTTTGTTCCTCAATCTTACTTAATTAAACGACGTTTCAACCCAGTTTTTGCCCCTCGGGACTTACCCGAGCGACAGCTCGGCTGAAGTAGTGAAAATCGCGAGGAAACCAGCGCCGAGATCGGTTCTCAAGAACGTTCAGCTCGCGGCGAGTTTTATTCAACGACGGAGAAAATACTTTTCCACCGTTGAATGACAGAGAAGGATTAAGGGGTTGGAAGCTCGTCGAGCATTAAAAGTGCGTGAGGACGGATTGGAGCGTTGCCCAGACGGTGCGTTTTAATTATGGGTAGCGTTGCGCATTTCTAACGGGGCACCACGTCGAGCCTCGCCTCATAGCTCGTGGGCACTCGCTATTAGACTCAAGATTATTCTTACTAATTATTTTAATTGCACATAGCCTGTGAAAGGGCGAACGATAAACAGCCAACGAATGCTTGTAGGCTAATGATAAGAGGCAGCTTGCGATTGGTCTATCCGAGACATACATCTAATTTTTAGACGATAAGAAAATTAAATTATATAATACTGTTCAATCAAAATGATTAAGTGCTTGTAAATCGTAACTACAATTGAAAGTATTAGTTTTTAACTGCATACACGGTGAAACTGTCTTAACAATAACGAAGCAAATAAGAGTACTTTTAAAATTCGTTTTCTACATTTCAAAACCTCAGACATTTAACTGAAAAATTATTTATGTATGTACGTATGCGAGAGTCCTGACGTTGAGTTACAGACTTCCCTCTCGTCGGTAAGATTTCACTTCGATATTACTTTTCTTGTATTAATGCAGGCGCTGCAATGCGAAGAAGTTTCTTAATTACACGTTTCCTGCATTACCCTTCGCTCTCACTCGTAATATATTCATGATTCGAATATATTTTAAACTTGACATGTATATATATTGCTCTCCGTGCTGGATTTTCATTTAAAGTAGATGCATTTTCAGTATATAATTAGCGGCAACTTAAAATGTGGTTCATTTTCGCAGTACTCGCTGACTTGATATTTCTATATTTCTCTTTCTAATTTTGCGCCAGGTACGTATTCGAAAAATGCTACCATTACCTTTCTAAATTCTTCTACAGTTTAATTTAAGATTTTCAATATTAAGACTACCGAATTCAACGGCAGTACCGTAAGCAGTTAGCGAACTCTCTCCCTGTTTACAAAACTCTGATCGACGTATTCCAAAATCCCATTGAAACGTATAACACAATGCCGGCGATATAGACAAATTTGCGCCTTACGATTCAAAAGTATTGCGACATAAGTTGCTGGCATTCGAAACGCCTGCGAAGGAAGAAACAAGTGACTACACGTACACGATAACGATTGTGAAGTGTTACTTCACATGTTATCGAAAATAAAGATTGAATATGAAATTATCTTATCAATTCGGTGGAAGAAACCGTCAACTTTTTGCCAGTTCGGTTTATTATAAAACGGCAGAGAATAGTTCGGTTGCATCAGTAATCCAACATGTTTCGATTAACGATCATCGCCTGTTTGCTATATTTCGGTGCAGTCGCGAACGCGAACTGGTACGATAACGCCGTCGTGTACCAGGTCTACCCGAGAAGCTTCAAGGACAGTAATGGGGACGGTATCGGTGACTTGAACGGTATCACTAGTAAGTTGGAGCATATAGCTGACATCGGCGCGCAAGTAGTATGGCTGTCGCCGATCTACACGAGTCCACAGGTCGATTTTGGCTACGACATCGCAAATTTCACGGACGTCGATCCGAGTTACGGTACCCTGGCCGATTTCGACCGGCTCATAGCCAAGGCTAAGTCCCTCGGGCTTAAAGTGATACTGGACTTCGTTCCGAACCACAGTTCTCACGAACATCCTTGGTTCAAGAAGAGTATCCAAAGGATCAAGCCCTACGACGAGTATTACGTCTGGCGGGATGCCAAGATCGTGAACGGGACGAGGCAGCCGCCGAACAACTGGCTGAGTAACTTCCAGGGTTCTGCCTGGGAATGGAACGACGTCAGGAAGCAATACTACCTGCATGCGTTCGCCGTCGGTCAACCGGATCTCAACTACCGCAGTGCGCTCTTGAATCAGGAGATCAAGAACGCGTTGACCTTCTGGTTGAACCGTGGCGTCTCTGGTTTCCGTATCGACGTTATTAACCATCTGTTCGAGGATGCAGGTTTCCGTGATGAGCCGAGCGCCAACAGGACCGACATCCCCAAAGACGACTATGACAGTTTGATACACATTTATACCCAAAATCTGCATGAAAGCTACTTGGTTTTGCAGAGCTGGAGGGAACTGTTGGACAATTTCACGAGCAAAACTAATACCGATCATAAGTTGCTCCTTACGGAAACTTACGCAGCGCAAAATTACACGATTAAGTATTACAGTTACGGTTCGATCCCGTTCAACTTCATGTTCATTGTGAATTTAAACAATCAATCGACCGCTGCGGATTTCGCGACAAAGATCAACGATTGGATCGACGCTATACCAAGCGGGCACGTGGCTGACTGGGTCGTGGACAATCACGACAATCATCGCGTGGCCGCAAGATTCGGCACTAAACGGGCTGATCAGATCACGATGCTGTCGATGATGCTGCCCGGCATCTCAGTTGTTTATTATGGCGACGAAATTGGGATGGAGGACAGATTTTTCACGTATGAGGAGACCGTCGATACGGCTGGCTGCAACGCCGGTCCGGAAAGGTACTATTTGAAGTCCAGAGACCCTGCGAGGACACCGTTCCAATGGGACAACACTACCAGCGCTGGGTTCTCCACTAGTCCAAAAACTT
Organism: Ceratina calcarata; assembly: GCF_001652005.2. Lineage (NCBI taxonomy): Eukaryota > Metazoa > Arthropoda > Insecta > Hymenoptera > Apidae > Ceratina > Ceratina calcarata. The sequence goes on along the minus strand of NW_017175971.1, from coordinate 1,105,735 downwards.
GGCTGCCGGTTAACTCTAATTATAAAACGTTGAACCTGGCCGCGCAAAAGGTGGCCGAAGTTTCTCATTACAAAGTATTCAAGGCAATGGTCGCTCTTAAAAATAGCAGCGTGCTCACGAAGGGAAGTGCAGAAGTCTCCGTCTTGAAGAACAAGGTTCTGGCGGTCGTTCGTCAATTGGGACGGAAATACGCTTTGCTGCTCACTAACGTCTCCAACTTGCCTGTCACTGTAAATATTAAAACCACTTTGGATCTTCCCAACGATACTATCCTTCAGGTTTATACAGCAAGCATTGGTTCGGACATTTCTCCTGGTTCGTTGGTCTTCGGAAACGCTGTGACTGTTCCTGGATCTGCATCTATTGTGGTCATTGCCGCTTAATCAGATCATAATTGAAATTGTTCGAACGACCGGCTCAGCCGAGCGCGAGTTTGTCTGCTAGGCTTGCTATCGCCACCATCGTTTTTTAATAAATAGAGTGGTAGATAAAATGTTAAATATTATTTTTGCTAACACGTGTGATAATGACGAATTATATTATATATGTGATGTCGTCGAATTGTATTATATAATTAAAAACTAGATATTTTACATTAGATTCAATGTAATAAGATAATAGAATACATTCATTAAATTATATCAATTTAATATTGCAACTAATAATTCCTTGACTTCTACGTACGACAGATTCCTCGCAAGCCATTTTCCGATAAATTCTTGGCTATAAACTTTTCATACCGCGCCGAGGCTCCACGAAAATTTGACAATTCCGAAATGCAGCTAGTTACGTACTCGAAGAATTCTACCATCATCTTTCTAAATTATTTTGAAGTTTAATTTAAGATCTCCCTTATTAAAACCACCGAATTGAACGGCATCATCGTAAGTAGCGAGCAAAGTTTCTCGTTGTTTACGAAACTCTGATCGATGCATTTCGAGATCCCGTCGCACAAAATCGATTTATCCTGTTTCCCACGGCGTGGCCATTCCAGCGAAGTGCTTTGAATCGGTGTTTTATCTCAGGGAATGTCTCACCCTCTGCTCGTAGGTAGCGACCCATTCAGACGCGATCCCACCCCCGTATCCTCTCGAGTAAGTGGCAGGCCGTCGCTGTGACGCGCTTCGCGATCCCACGAGCATCATGCTGCATTTTTCGCTGCCACCTCATAAATATCGAGCGTCGCGTCGTTCCACAGATTCTCGTCTTTGTCCGCGAGAAAATTGACGAACCAGAAATCCTCGTCTGTATGGAACGACTAGCTATTTGTGCCTTTGATCGCTCATTAATTTTGCCAATTTTCACGCGTCACATATATGTCTGCGAGAAAGTTGCCGCAGTTTAACATCTGAGTTTAATTTTCTGTTAGAGCGAATGCCTCGTTAAGGAACTAGTGACCGCGTTTCTAACGATCGCGTTAACTTGGAACTAAAACATATAATTCTCTCCTCATATTCTTTTTTTTTTTCGGGTAGACACGTTTCAGCGAAATTATTTCGGAGTCACTTCGCCGAGTTTTCCGAGGTGTCAACTGTATTCAGTGGTTCGCACAAATAGCTCGGTGCCTATGTTTACGCGCCGCCGGTGTCTGACACGGATACGACTCTTTCTACTTCCCGCTAATGAACAGTTTTAATTGGAACAGCTACTCGCCACGTGCGTCGCGTATCGCACGGGAAGAGTGCAATTCTCACGCGTACATAGAAGTGTTTCAGATAATGCAGGCGCTTGTTGTGCGCTAGTTTGATGCAAACGTTTCGCGACAGCTGCTCGCGTTCGAAACGACTGCGAAGGAAGAAACAAGCGACGATCGTGGTAATTTTGTTTCATTCTATTATCGACACAGCCGGCACGTGCACATTCATAGAAAAAAATCTACACGACGTTCGGTCAATTTTCAGCGACGCGCCGCGGGCCGGTTCTCTTCCTCTTTTTTCTGCTGATTTTCTATTTCTCGTTCGCACGAAATTCTATCAACGGCCCTGTATTTAGCTTTATATCCACAGCAGCAGCTGTACCTACAAAACTGGACCGGGCGGCAATTTCCATTTGAGAGGCGGCGAACGTCGTTCGCCCTTCAGAGACCGTTTTTACTCCAAAATATGAATTGCAAAACTTACATATATACCACCGGACCGCGTACAACGCGCTGGCTGCCGTGGAAATTGGACTTTTCGAGATTGCGGGACCCTTCTTGCTCAAGAAAAATTCAATAAACCCTGCCGCCGGCTAGAAAATGCATAGGAGATTATTGCATAGGATATTAATCATTATCAAATTGAATTTCACCCCGTCTTTAATCAAATTTCATGGTTATCGACGATACATGCACGGCCGTCGTTCCGTGTTCATCGTACTTTCCGCGTTTCAATTACGTTCTTCCTCAGCAATTTTCCCTGCTAATTTCTCGTGGAACTTGTTTGCTACGATACCGACAAAAAATTACTCTGGATAGGGAGAGACGAAAGAATTGAAACGTATGAACGAAGAAGAGTCGGAGGGGGCGGACGGGTATAAAAGCCAACAGTATTCAGGGAAAAACTGTTATTCCGGAATTACGGTGTACGCTATTTCGAGCGTGGCTACTTTCACAACGTGTCAGAAATGTCTAAGCTTTGGGACGTTCTTGCGACAGAGCGAATCTCCGTGGCTCAACCTTTTGCATCGCAGCTCTTCCCAGTGTCTCATTTTCCGCGGACGAAATTTTCAGGTGTCCCGGAACGCGTGCCAGTCGTGTAACGAGCTGCGAGCTGTCAGACCATTGCTTTAGAGTCACTTAGAACCGGATCCCTGGACGAAATGTACCCGGGAACAACGGCGAAATTTGTCCCTTGATGAGACATGAGAACTCGGTTTTGATGAAGCTGAAATGAACCGGCAAGTCTCCAGCGTGTCGCTGATGTATAACACGAAATTTTAAGCGAGGTTAATTGAGAAAATAAAGCTTTTTTGTAATATCGAGATCTAATTAAGAATTTGTGGAATCGATTTGTTGTTAATTTGTATTGCGTTGAAAAATACTTTTGAAAAGAGCTATATTGGAGGTTCTCTACGTAGAGTGACAAGAAAGACAAATATTTTACGTTATCAGTCGATCCAAGTTAACACTTACGTTTTCAAGTACCGAATAGCAACGTTTGATGTTTCAAATGCGGAAATGCGATTTCGAAAGGCAGGCAATTGACAGCTTACACGGGGCGCGCAACCGTCGTCGCTGTAATTATTCGAAGAACGTGCTTTCATTTAATTTCACGGTATTCCAACAATGTTGATTTACCGGATGGACTGGCGCGCAGTGAAAATTTAATTAGGATCGCATTGCCTGGTCGTGTGTTGTGCTTTCGATGATAATGCATGCACGGGTTAATTAATTTGTAGCCTCGAATGCGCACGGTCGTTCGGCATTACGCATGTAACGAGTCGACGCGTTTTCCGCGAGCACCATTGCTTCTGCCCATTCTCTTTCGTTCCCGGCAATTTGTCCTCCGTCGATCGTTAAATATGTTTTATCCGCTTCAGGATATTCACACCCTCGAATAATATCTGTACTCAGACACCATGTCAATAATTGAGCAATTGATCTGTTCAAAAATTCGTCCGAGTAGTTTGGTGGCTGTATTTTAAAAATTAGCTAATAGGTGATTAAAATTTTGTTGCCACGACTGCTATCTAATTTCCTTGTTTGCGGGGCAGCGGCGTGGACGTTGGAAATTCATCGAAAAATGGCTGGTCGTCGTCGGATGAAAGTCGAGCCGCGGAAGGGTGGCATACAAATAGGGCGGGAAAGGGAGGATTCTCCCCATTCTCTGGAAAGAGAGTCGACGGAGACAGGAGTTCTGTGAAGTAGCAGGGTACAACCGCGAACGAGGGCTAATAACCTAGGAAGTTAATTACGGCCGTAAACTGCGAGGGGGTTGTTTGACTACCCCTCGGTAGCTAGGGTGGCTGACATAACGTGGCCTCGTTACAACGGAGACCGCGCCGATCCCTCCCTCGTCGTCTACACTTTCGAAGCGATCGCACGTCGTGAAAGCTCAACTTTCATCCTGCACGCCGCAAATCTATGAAAATTAACCCTTTCCGACTGCTCGCTCAGTTTTAACGCTTGGAAACATTTTTTTTTTTTAATGAAACTTGCTTCCAATACATAGTTTATAATTTCTTTTTACGCATAAAGCGTGTTTCTCTTTCCTAACACGCATGTTTCTTACATTGCGCGGTTAAAAAATAAAATACGATCGGAATAAGGAACGTGACAGGGAAAAGGCCGATAACGGGGGAAAAGACGGGGACGTTTTCGCGGTATGAATGATTCATTGTTTCGATGAAATTGTTCCAGGCGCGCAGCCGTGAAACAATGAATGAACGTAGTTCGCGCAATAAGCCAAGAAGAAAATTACGCGCATAAATAATGCTCTGGCAACGAAACTTTGTCCCACCGCGAGCATTTCCACTACGCGGGTATGCATTAGGTACCGCGTTGATCTTTGCCGGTTGCCGCAGGATTCGCTTATATCTTCGTACGTAAATCACCGTAGAACCGTCGCGTTGTTTCGCATGCGAAACACGTTTATTGTTGGAAAATGTATTAAACCATGGACGGATAGCTGACAAAAGGATTTAATCTGATTAATTTGAAACGAGAGACGGCTTAATTGAATCATTGCTTTCGAATATTTACAGTTAAAAGAATTCTATCTGTTTTGTACAAAATCTGCATCGCGAATTGACGCACCAATGTAGTAGATATTCGAGTGTTGTAAAAAACTCATCTGATAACACTTTCGGCAACGAAACGTGTTCCCCATGCGAATTCCGTATCGTTGTACGCTGAAAACAGCGCGTGTCAAAGAATTTTGTCGACCAATTCCAAAAAATCGTTTCCTTTTGTTCGCCGCGTGTGAACCGTTAGAAAAAAATGAATGGAGGAACGGGGTTTTCCTCCCCTCCTGTAGTCACACTGCGATATCGTTCAAATTTGATGAATATTGGCAGTTGGTGCGGGCCAACTATCTTTGTGCACGGTTTGTTTAAAACTGTACGTCGGTGACGGGTGGGGGACCGCGCGAGAAACCGATTGAAAATTTCAGTTTTTATCGAGGGGCTGAAATTTTGATAAATCGTTCCGGGAGCCGAATCGAAAAAGGGACGCGAGGGGGCGAGCGTATCGGCCGTACTGAAAATCGACGAAAAAAGCTTTTCAGCTCTCAGCCACGAATACATTTTTGCCATGTTCTTTGTTTCGCGCATCGCGTTTCCAACACAATAGTCGGTCCGGGATCATTGTATCTCCTTTCTTGTTCAATTAAGACGAATCGTTATTGATAATACCGACTATAAAACAGCCACTATTTCCAGTAGGATGACATGAAAATGGCTCTGAAATTGGAGCACCACTCACGATCCATATACATAGCGGCGAGATGCACTTTGCTCGTTGTTGTTTCCTCTTTTCCGCTGTCAATTTCGGTTGTCAAATATTTATAGTTTGAACAAAAACAATCGTTGTTTTGTAACGGATTTTCTCGGTGACGGAAAACTGTCATTCGTCCATTATCGCTTTCAATAAAAAATTTTACACCGTTTTAATCGAACGTTCGTTAATTCCCGGCTCATTCAACTGGAATCAATTAGCCAATTGTTTAATTATTCCGTGTCGAGGCGTACGACATAGCCGATGGCGTACGAATTTAACGATTCAATGATAATTAACGATATTTAGTTATCGATTTATGGCGAATGTTAAAGCGTAGAAAGGCTTGAAACGAATGGTGAGTTTATTCGCCACAGGTCTCGTGTCAGCTTGAAATTGGCCTAAGAACCAAAGTACGAAGCTCTGGGGCTGTAGTATGGTTGCCTGTGTAATTAGCTACGATAGCAGTTATGGGGCCGGCACGCATAAACGCTCAGTACACGCGAGATAGTGCGGCCCCGGCGTGTTTAAGTTTTCTCAAGTGGCCCCACACCTCGAAAAATCTTATCGTTACATTGCTTCCGAGTTGCATTTCGTGCGGTGAAATTCGCTGTATCGAAGTAACGTAGAAGTTCTTCTTACATCACGTGTTCATAACGTTTTACGAGAAATTCGCAACGAAGAAGAGATAGTTATTGTTATCAAAATCGCGAATTGCATCAACAATACCTGAGCAAAACACTCGAGACTACAGGTACGATAACGAGTGTGAAGTGTTTCTTCACATGTTATTGAAAATAAAGATTGAATGCGAAATTATCTTATCGATTCCGTGGAAAAAACCGTAAACTTTTTGCCAGTTCGGTTTATTATAAAACGGCAGAGAATTGTTCGGTTGCATCAGTGATCCAACATGTTTCGGTTAACGATCATCGCCTGTTTGCTATATTTCGGTGCAGTCGCGAACGCGAACTGGTACGATAACGCCGTCGTGTACCAGGTCTACCCGAGAAGCTTCAAGGACAGTAATGGGGACGGTATCGGTGACTTGAACGGTATCACTAGTAAGTTGGAGCATATAGCTGACATCGGCGCGCAAGTAGTATGGCTGTCGCCGATCTACACGAGTCCACAGGTCGATTTTGGCTACGACATCGCAAATTTCACGGACGTCGATCCGAGTTACGGTACCCTGGCCGATTTCGACCGGCTCATAGCCAAGGCTAAGTCCCTCGGGCTTAAAGTGATACTGGACTTCGTTCCGAACCACAGTTCTCACGAACATCCTTGGTTCAAGAAGAGTATCCAAAGGATCAAGCCCTACGACGAGTATTACGTCTGGCGGGATGCCAAGATCGTGAACGGGACGAGGCAGCCGCCGAACAACTGGCTGAGTAACTTCCAGGGTTCTGCCTGGGAATGGAACGACGTCAGGAAGCAATACTACCTTTTAACGATCATCGCCTGTTTGCTATATTTCGGTGCAGTCGCGAACGCGAACTGGTACGATAACGCCGTCGTGTACCAGGTCTACCCGAGAAGCTTCAAGGACAGTAATGGGGACGGTATCGGTGACTTGAACGGTATCACTAGTAAGTTGGAGCATATAGCTGACATCGGCGCGCAAGTAGTATGGCTGTCGCCGATCTACACGAGTCCACAGGTCGATTTTGGCTACGACATCGCAAATTTCACGGACGTCGATCCGAGTTACGGTACCCTGGCCGATTTTGACAAGCTCGTAGCCAAGGCTAAGTCCCTCGGACTTAAAGTGATGCTGGACTTCGTTCCGAACCACAGTTCTCACGAACATCCTTGGTTCAAGAAGAGTATCCAAAGGATCAAGCCCTACGACGAGTATTACGTCTGGCGGGATGCCAAGATCGTGAACGGGACGAGGCAGCCGCCGAACAACTGGCTGAGTAACTTCCAGGGTTCTGCCTGGGAATGGAACGACGTCAGGAAGCAATACTACCTACATCAGTTCGCCGTTGGTCAACCGGATCTCAACTACCGCAGTGCGCTCTTGGATCAGGAGATGAAGAACGCGTTGACGTTCTGGTTGAACCGTGGCGTCTCTGGTTTTCGTATCGACGCTATTAACCACCTGTTCGAGGATACAGGTTTCCGTGACGAGCCGAGCGCCAACAGGACCGACATCCCCAAAGACGACTACGACAGCTTGGTACACATTTACACCAAGAATCTGCATGAAACCTACTTGGTTTTGAAGAGCTGGAGGGAACTGTTGGACAATTTCACGAGCAAAACTAATACCGATGAGAAGTTCGTCCTCACGGAAGCTTACGCAGATCATAAGTACACAGTTAAGTATTACAATTACGGCTCGGTCCCGTTTAACTTCATGTTCATGGCGACTTTGAACAAACAATCGACCGCTGCGGATTTCGCGGGAGAGATCAATGATTGGATGGACTCTGTACCAAGCGGGCACGTAGCTAACTGGGTCGTGGGCAATCACGACAATCATCGCGTGGCCGCAAGATTCGGCAGTAAACGGGCGGATCAGATCACGATGTTGTCGATGATGCTGCCCGGCATCTCAGTTGTTTACAATGGGGACGAAATCGGGATGGAGGACAGATGGTTCACGTATGAGGAGACCGTCGATACGGCTGGCTGCAACGCCGGTCCGGAGAGGTTCTATTTGAAGTCCAGAGACCCTGAGAGGACACCGTTCCAATGGGACAACACCACCAGTGCTGGGTTCTCCACTAGTCCAAAAACTTGGCTGCCGGTCAACTCTAATTATAAAACGTTGAACCTGGCCGCGCAAAAGGTGGCCGAAGTTTCTCATTACAAAGTATTCAAGGCAATGGTCGCTATTAAAAATAGCAGCGTGCTCACGAAGGGAAGTGCAGAAGTCTCCGTCTTGAAGAACAAGGTTCTGGCGGTCGTTCGTCAATTGGGACGGAAATACGCTTTGCTGCTCATTAACTTCTCCAACTTGCCTGTCACCGTAAATACTAAAGCCAGTTTGGATCTTCCCAACGATACTATCCTTCAGGTTTATACAGCAAGCATTGGTTCGGACATTTCTCCTGGTACCTTGGTCTACGGAGACGCTGTGACTGTTCCTGGATCTGCGTCTGTTGTGGTCATTGCCGCTTAATCAGATCATGATCGAGATGGTTCGGACGACCTGCTCAGCCGGACGCAGGTTTATCAGCTCGGCGTGTTATCGCCACAATAATTTTTTGATAAATAAAATGGTAGATAAGATGTTTATTATTACGCTTGTTAACGAGTGTAATAACGTTGACGAATTATATAATGAAATTGTAGATATTTTTAATAAAATTAAAGCAGTATTATATAATGTTCATGTAATATGATAATATCATACATTCATTCAATTATGTCAATTTCTTATTGTGATTAATAATTCCTTGTTTTCCACGTACGACAGTTTCCTCGCGATGCAAGTAGCAAACTTTCATAATTATTTGTAGCGAAAACACGACAAAGCCGGCTGTACAAGTTGCCAGTCTGTTTATATCGATCCAAAACTAACCCACAAAAACTTCATAATGAGCCCCATTGTTATTTAAAAAACCGGCTGATTACTTATTACAATTTTCATGGCTCCACCGTTTTTGCATAATTACAATCCTCGGCTCGCTTCATCGTTCAGATTTTAATAAACGAACTATCGAATGTGCAAGTAATTTTCTACGGTAATAAAATTTTTAATCATGTTGCCTTCTTTCCATTTCTTTATTATCCTCTTGTATGCAATATCGCTTTGTTGTCATTGTTTTCATAAAAGAAAAGTAATTCTTGCTTCGTTTCTATTGCGACTCCATGTTGTAAATTTTTACGTACGTTCGGTTGATAAAAGATGAAAAATACGAATGACTTTTATATATCCACGGTTGACGCCGTGTAATTATAAAAAATTTAATCAAGAGCCTCTCACATTTCTGTCAGAGCAGGAATTCTGTTTTCCTCATTAGATCGTTGCTAATTTTTTTCTCGCATGCGTCAGCTGCGATTGATAAAAAAACAACTCGGCGGCCAATCCGCAGCCTGTTAATTAACTGACCGACCGCTTCCAGATTTAATGTAATTGAATTATTTAGTACGGTCGGAGTCCGCTCACTGTTTTACTGGAACTTTCATGAGTTTCCGAATATTCATAGAATAATTACGCGGCCGTCGTCGCCGTCGTCGTCGTCGTCGTCGTCACCGAGCGAAAAAATTCCTATTACAGGAGATTTTGTTTCTCCCATCTAGTAATCTACCAATTAAAACTACTGTGGTGTTTCAAAAGTGTATTCGAAGTTGGAAAATCGATTCGCTGACTTAACTAGTTAAGTTTGTCAAATCTGTTTATACTCTCATTAATTATAAGTAGTATGTGGCATTGGTCAGCTTCTGATCTTTGAATAGTCGCGTTATTCAATTTCTTGAATGTTGAGGATCGAAAGTTGCCACTTTTTTAGAACAGAGTAATTAATTAAATAAAGCGTGTAAATTGGTTCAATAATTAGTTTCGTGAACGAACGGTTGGAAAATCTCTCGAAATTTTTCCCGAAGGGAAGAAAGTCGGAAGTATACGTAGAGGACGTTTTGTTTGGTCGTTCTTAGAAGATGCGGAACGAGTTGGAAAGGGATGAGACGTACGTACGTGTACGTGTACCTATGACGTCGGAGGCCGTATACGCGTAGGCGAGTACCCGAAGTGGAAATTTTCAAGTTTTCATGCAGACAGCCTCCATGGTTCCAGTGTGCAACGGCATGCCGTTGCACCAATCACGTTGAGTGCACATTCTTCAACCTCTATCCTCCTGTCCCTTGTTCCCGTTATTTCCTTCCACCCCTCCTTGTTCTTCTCCTCCTACTCCTCCACCTATCCCGTTTCAGACGTCGCCGAGACACTCGGAAAAGATGCACCCTCGTGCACACCATCGACTTCATTTGTGTACACCCACGCACGTATTCGCTCCCTCGCTTGGGAACCGACGACGCCGAGGACTCTTTCCTTTGCTTTTGTCTTCCCGTTTCGCGTGGCCTGTATTTTTCCGGTACGACTCGGTGTTTGTTCCGCGATAGGATCAATCATGCCGCATCGGCGCTTTTGTTTCCCTTACCTCCGGAATAACAGTTGTCGCGATAAATGATAAAGTTCGCCTGCGAGCTTTCCCCTCGAGTGATCTTCAAGGCTTCGTGCCTGTTACTACCGTCGTTCGGCGTCGTTTAAATATCTGACACGGCAAAACGAGACGTCGAGCACTCCTGACCGAAACAGTAGACACATCGATGAATCTCTCGTCGCGGGAAACTTTTATATAAATTGTAATAAATGGAAAATATGTTTATACAATAGGAGGAGTCTCGGATAATTTATATCGCTGGTTAAAATTATATCCGTGCCGCAGACAAGGCGCCGAGACGAGGAGGCCTTGATTTCCTCCGGAAGCTCACCAGACTATATTAAAACACTTCCCTGGGGAAAATTTCATTCCGCCGCCAGGGTTGTTGCATCGCAGTCATCGTCGACGTTCCACCGTTTCGCCCAGCCAATCTGTACCAAATATTTTGGTGGTGGCCGTCTCGTCTTATTTCCCTGCCGCGGTAACTCACAGCCTCTTAATTAATTCGTGGTAGCTCCTGCTCGGTTTCCACCCGGTGGAAACGCCGGTGGTCGTATTCTTTTTCTCTCTCCCAGAGTCGCTTTCGACGCCTTACTTTTATCACGCGGACCGTGAATTTTCACCGGGGAACACGGCCTTTCAAAGGATTAGCGCTCCCGACGAGCAATCTTCCTCCGTTTTTCTTTCCCCTTTTCTTTTTAATTTCATCGCCGAGGACGGAAAAGTGTTGCGTGCAACATCGCGCGGGACCCGCAAGAAACCCAGCAATGCATTTCGCGTGTTACTCAATTAATCCCTTCGCGAATACTCGGAAAGTATCGATCGATCGCGAAGTGCAACCGCCTGACATGTCACAGCGTCGAACGTTCTTAGAACATCTTTTATTACTATAAAATCTGAGCATCTAATTATCAACATACTTGAAGAACAGCCGGACTCACCTTTGCTGGTGACGTTAATCCTACATTGGGCGATGACTATCCTTGACTAGTTCAACAATCTTGCCACGTCGATGTATGAATCTGTAACATTAAAATAAATTTATGTGCACTCCATTGTCATACGAAATAGATTCTGTATTTTCCCGAGTACACGTATAATCGCATGGGACTTATTGTTAGTTCCCTACGTTAAACCGCAAAATCTCCCAGTACGATGGCCGTCGATCAGAGCACGTGCCTCCATGCCGATTTTGCAGGATTCGATCTTTGAGCTGGACGATAAGCCGATCGTCATATCGGTAAATAATGAACGAGAGATTGTACGTACTCTGTGCGTTTGTCAGTGAGCGAGAGAAAGAGCGTCACTCCATTTGGTTGTCCCAATCGCAGCCGATATCAGCCGGCTGGATTTTCTACCCAACCTCCGAATCCAATTACCCCGAATAATTTATCGGCGAATCACAGACGTTAATGACATCGGCTCGCGAATTAAGCGAGCCAGGGGGAAAAGCTCTGCTGCGAAAAATGCGACGTGCGGGGAACCGCTCGTGTCGCCAATTAGTATTCATGCCGCGGATAAAGTTCCCATTTTTACGTGGATCCGCGGCCGGGTTCGATTACCAAGAGCGGCGTGCATTTTCGATCGGCACCTCCATACCCAATAACCAGGGCCGTGTTCTTCGCGTTTTTGATTGCTTTTTGATCACTGAACGCGGCATCCATTCTCTATATAAAATTGACTCCCAGGTCACCCTATTCCTACGGAATATTGCACTCCTCGCACGCAATTAACTTCGAACGCCTGTCCGTCGAATCGGATTGACGTTATCATTGATTTAAACTTGTTCTAAACACGAAGGGTAAACCAATCTACTATACTTCTGGTGGAACATCGTAGAGTCCCACCGCGGTGAAAGGGTTAATCCCGAATCGTTCATCGGTGTCACCCATCATCTCGAAAGCCCATCCAAGCGGGGCCGTAAGAAGTTTCCCCGAGGCGAGGAAGGCGATCGTTCAACGTCGTCGACAGGGCCCGAGGCGCAAAAACCGTGCGACGAACGCGCGTTAAACTAGGAATGTTTCAACGGAATTCGGAGAAACCTGCCTCTAAGTGGCTCGGAAATTGTAGTACGCACCGATCTGCTCATAAGTATTAGCTGCTATTTATCAGTTAACTTCCCGTTGCGAACTGACATCGCCCCGAGAATACTGCTTGGTCAGAGGGTGGGCGAGGCGAGAAACCGTGGGAGGAGAGGATGCTCCGTTCAAGGGAAATATATCTTTGGACGCTTCTTTCGTTTGACACCGCACCCGAGGGCTCGGTTCGAGAAGTTTTAATGATTCCCGGTGACGGGAAACTGCTCCGGCTATACGTCAGCCCCGATTCTCCAGGGAGTCGATGAAACTGCCGCGCACAAAACAAACGGTGTCTGATTCTTTCCAAGATTTCCAATAAACGCGTTTTGACTCATGGATGATCGATTTATGGACCGTCATATCGGTCTTCCTCTACTAAAAGCAATTCTTTAAAACAATGCGTATTTAAAAATAATTGTATAATTGTCGTTTATTTTAATCCATATATAGTATCTTTTAAAACTGTGTGTTCGAGTTTTTCTGACGGGCATCGAAAAACATCACGTGGAATAAAAGTCTCCCGGGGAGACACGATAACTAATAAAACGCATCAATGATTTCGGACAATTCTAGCGTGAACAGGCGCGAACCTTTCTCGTTAATGAAATTCAATTTCTCTCCTGTCGCTCGGTTCATTATTCCTCCCACGATAACTGTTCACGTTCACGCGTTTTTTGATTCGCCGCGCACGCAACCGATAAAAGCGCAATATTTTTAATACGTTCGATGGATCGGGCATTCGTTCTCTGTGACCGTAATAATAAATGTTGAACAACAAATATTTTTACCGAATCAATCGCAGCTCATGCAAACGGCGTTTAAAATGAATTTTTATCAATTTACACTGTAGAAACAAAGTTCATGCACAGTGCGTTGACTAACGACTAATTGAAAGGATCGCGTGACGCACTCCCTTTGGCAAAACAGACAAGCAAGAAAAAAAATACGCTTATTCTGGCATACGCTGTATGCATATTTATAATAGTGAATACTATTTTGAATTCGCGGGAAGAGCACGCGAACGATCCGTTAACGTACTTTTCTCTCACGTTAAAACGTTATCAGCGCGACGCAATGGGGTATCTCGTTCTAGCACTATAATATCGTAAAACAACTTCGAGTCCCACGCGCTCGCATATTGTCGCCGCGACGCTTTTATGGTTAATAGTGTGCCATTTAATTATCATAAACGCCGCCGGGGCTGGCGCAGTTGCCAGGGACAGTACAAACTTTCGAACATTCTGTAACGAAGTTTACGACCGTCGAACCAAATCCGTCTCTCGGTTTCTGAACGTCGATTGTCTCCCTCGATGAATTCGTTTCCTGTAGTTAGTTTCATTTCGGAACGAGATTTCCCTCTGTATCGTGAAGCACTGTTAAATCTTCTAAAATGAAGGGACGCGGTAGCGTCCCGAAGGCAAGTTTGAGTCTGAAGATCGCAGCTTGTCGTCAGGTACCGCGTCTCTTATATACACGTAAATTCGTGTTCGATTTTTTCTTTTATGTATTA
>NW_017175971.1:1084390-1091597 GCF_001652005.2 Ceratina calcarata | reverse complement strand
CGGAAGGAAGTTGGAATCCCCGCGGTGGCACAAACAAAGTGGGTCGGGAATCGTTTTGAGTTGCTCGCCACTAGCCCTCTTTTCACGTGGTCGCACGTGGTCTGATATATTAATAGAATATGAAGGTACATAATCAGAAATTATATTGGTAATTATTATTTATCAAGACATGTCAAAAATAAGAATATATTTTGCGGCAGAGTAAGGGTTCTCTATTTAGCTACACGTGTATTGTTGGGAATCAGAGTGCGAAACAGGTCGCAGAATCGATTTACTCCGAGTCACATAAATTGACTGATAAAATAAAGTGGAGTCCCAAGCGGTTCGAAACCCCGACCGCAAAAAGCTGGCCATCAACACCAGAGTAGGGGATGGCCCGGACAAAAACGAGCATTGTTACATGGAGGCCAGATTCGACGGGATGGGTCGTCCCGCTTTAGACGCCAGAAACGCGCGTAACTGGACGCAGACGTGGCTAACTGCATTAGCTCCCGTTCTCGTCGAGAGCATGGGGTCCTTTGAGGGTGGCTGGTGGCAGGCCGAATACCAATCAGTTATGTCAATTGGCCCCAACAAAGTAATGAATGGTAATTGCGAACCGCCGCTCGGTCGCACGTCCGTTCGTCTCACACGGTAGCGTTTTGCGTCCCCTTCCACGGGGCGCAGGATTTCCATCAACCCGTGCGCTCCCTACCCCTTTCCATCCGTCACGAGCCGAGACTCTCATCGATTTTAAATCGTCTAATCGGATTCTGTCGCGAGCCAAAGGGCACCCGGTAATCACCTACGGATCCAGCGAAACTGGGAAAAGTTTCCCTGCCGACTGGACTCGCGTTCCCGTTCCCTTTTTTTTGCCTCGACTAGACTGAACGTTTTATTCCGTTGGAAAACTCGTTTAAATATCGGTTAGCGCAGTGACTGGTCACGAATGTCCTGATATAGAGTCTAAAGTACGACGTACGGGGAACCGCTTTTGGGGGACTTCATGAAAACGTAGAAATTAGGAATGTCGGCTGAATCAATCCTTCGAGGCCGTTTATTACTCGCGTAGAAAATGCACAGCTTTCAACGCTGATCGATACATCCAGCGACAGGGTGTGGTTTAATTTAGTTTGACAAGCTGATAATACGACATTCGTTATCCTCTTACATGCTTTTCTCCGAAAGCTGGAACAACGTAATACAATACCCTGCGGGAGGATATCCTTGTAATTATCTCGATATCTGTACGTGAATTAATTAGATAGCCATAGCCGTATCGATTCGAATCTATCCAATTCCGTATCATTTGATGCTACCGAATTACCATACGTGCGAAGGTGGAATATACAACTTAACCAATGACCGTGTATCCATTGCAGATAACTTTTAATAGCCGCTACAAATTTCATGCACATTTTCATTGAATCATTGCGTCCAATTTTGCATGAACTGCATAATAATAATTCACATCGACCGGAGAGAAATCTATAACAGGAGTTAAAACCCTCTGGAAGAAAGACGGGGCTAGCCGTGTTATTTTCGCATCGCACCCCATACGTACTATGTACATATGTACTCTCACAGAGCAGGATGGCGGAAATACGACAGAAGCCGTGACCGTTTCTCTGTCTACCTGTTATCTGCTAATTACACAAGTTAATTACGCATCTTGCACAACCGGCGGTCGCGTGGCTCGTGGAAAAATGGGATTCCACCTGGTTGATTACGTCCGTTGCACCCGTTCCATATGTTTTATTGCGACGGCAGCGCGTGGCGTAGAATATATTTCTTTGGATCCGGTGTCATACGCTAAATGGTTCGCTTTTCCCTCTGTGAAGAGTGACGCTCGAAAAAAGCTCGTCGCGTTAGCGATGTTCCCAAAAATTCACTTTAGAACAGGCATCTCTTCTGAATTCCACATGTCCATGTTAAAATTTACTATTTAATGAAACATTGTTATCATTCAGTGAATATGGAAACAGCGACTGTATATGTATTTCATTAGAGAAATGTAAAAAAATTTATTCTGTGTTAAACGGAGGAATTGTAGTATAGAACGTTTCAAACACTGGTTCGCAGCCAGCTTTAACTAGCGAAATGCTTTAAATTTGTGGTTTCTTATATATTCCTCGCCCTGTTGGAACCCGGCCACGTAATTATGCGGGGGACAGAAATTTATCGTTTAATCGGAGGTAATTAATGTCCACGAGATAATGGGCTAATAATTGTTTAGTAGCTGCATTCGCGCGAGCTGACCGTACGATCTCGTTAATTTTAAACAACGGTTTCATTGCGGCCACGGCGTGCGGTTTTTCTCTCGGGAACTTTTTCCGTTAGGCCGTCACGAGCGTTCAGGATGACCATCGGTGATTGCTTTCGGGGAATTTCGATTTTGCGCACGTACAGAAAAAAAACGAGCCTCCGATGAATCTCCTTCCCGCCCCCTCTCCCTCCTCTCTCAACCGCAGCGATTGAATCGATGATACATGAATTTCCCCTAAAAGTTCCTGCAGGTTGTCCCGTAACAATATTCCGGCAACTACTTTCCCAAACGAATTCAATGAAAAGGAATCCACGCTTCATTTGATCTCGTGATCGAATGTAAAATGAAAAGTCTGCTAAATATCGTGAACAGACCAAATGGCATGTATTGTCTTCGCGTATATGAACGTACTGTTTCCTATTTAAATGAAAGATATCTGTACAAGCGTTCTTCGACCGTGACCGCAAACTTTGACGACGTATTTGTCAGAAGCTTAATCACCACAATCAATCGTTGAGATTGCTTGCAATTATCAGGCAACGCGGTTTCGGTTAAGTGGACGCGCGGGGCTTCCAATTAATACGTCGAGCGTGAATCACGAAAATTGCACGATCGAGTTAAATCCTCGATCCGTTTAAACAGCGAGCCGTCTTCCCTCTATTTATCATCAAAAATCGGCTCGCCGGACCGTGTCGCATCGACGCTGCGTACAGATTCGCGAGACATCAGCAAACATTGAGTTCGCCGCGGGTATCTCCGATTGAAATTTCCCGATACGGTTCGCTGTTTGCAAGAGCCGACCGCTCGTTTTCGTTGAACCCGCGCCATCCACCCGCACCTCTCCCGCATCTCGTCGACCTTCATTCTTTGCAGTTTGCGCGTCTTACGAGTAATTCTCTATCGAGTGGCTGATGTCTTGCCTCGTTTACTGAGCCGAGCAGGCATCGATGCGATAATGCGCCACCTGAGCCACCAGTCCCTCTCGTGATTGCTCGCGTGACACTCGATTTGCGAAATCGACACTTCTCGCTTCTTCGCCTTTGTCCGTCGTCCATCGAGTCACCCTGTCGAACGGCAAGGAAGCATCGTAATTCCCTTGTTAGACAATCGTTCAACGTTATCGTGCGACTCAAAGCTAATCTCAGTTTCAAGTCGAATTTAACGAGATTTATACGGAATTTATTATCTACTAAAAAACAGATCTTTCGGAATTCTGTTATTTAAATTTTAATTTTGTATCTCGTAACTAGATGCAGTCGCTCTCTCGTTTTTAAGGAATAATGCTTTTGATGGGATTTCGTAGGGATGCATTCTAGAAACCAGATCGCGTAATAGTGTCAGTTAAATCTTTTTTAGTTGCGAGCAATCTTCAATTTTGTACAGTATTAAAAAAGATTAAGAATCAACGAAGAGGAATGGTCTTTTCAGTGTCACTTTTAACAGGAATTTTGATCTATTCAAAGGCTGGACTTTCCACGTATATTCGTTTCACTTTCCGTGAAAAATCGAGCGTCCCGTTGACAACGGTAGCGGCGTCGGAAAAACGTATCGCGGTGCGTTTTGTCGATAACGCACGTACTACCCGCTGCCGTTTACGCAATAGCAGTGCGTAACGTGTATCATATCGAGTCCCCCTGTGTGTTCGCTATTCGACCGAATAAACAATCCTACCGATAAGATCGCCGCGATAACGTTTCCCAACACACTTCATAACCGTGCAATCGGTACCGTAACAAAAATCTTATCGCGATCCGCGATCATTGCTCATTAGTGGACGCTGTTTTAATTGTTACAACGAAAACCAATTTATCATTGTCCCAAATTTAATTATCATCCGGCGAAGATATCGAGTACACCGAAATCGAAGAAATAATTTTTCATCAATTATTCTGATTCGCCTTTAATTGGTGTGCATAATTCGAATATTTGGAATAGAATTGAGAGCACTTTGTGCATATTTCTAATATCGAGAGAGAATTTAACAGAATCCGAACGCGACTAAAATTTCACAGTCATCTACTAAATGGCTAGCTTTTTACTACGATATTTGTAACATTGTGGTTAATTAAGCATAGCCAACGTTCGGGAATGCTGGAAATTGCGAACCCGTTAACAATTCGCGTGATCTCGTGGCCATTTTTGTTTGATGAAAGCAACGCCGAATTTATTGGACGCCGGCACCGGTAGTATCGATTTTCTCATCTCGATCACGATCACAATAAATATCATCGACATCGCGAATTGGGAAATTGCACAAATGTTATCGCTGCGGGTGTTCTCTTTCCGTTCACAGAAAATCCAGCGCAGCCCGGCGAACACCGAAATTATGGATTATTATCTTCGCGCAACATTTATAAAATTACACGTGTATCAGGTTTTCCCATTTACATGACATGCGTGCATGTCTACATATATATATATGTATATTCTCATAAATTTCTATTGCATACTTGATATTTCTGAAACGCAGCATTGATCAAATGTGTATGCAAAATTAATAATCACTCCGTTCACGGAAACGTGCGCCCCAAAAATCTGTGAAAATACTTTTGACGATTGTGCCGTGTAATCAGATCCCGGATCAATCCGAATTCCAACCGTCCAAAAGCAAAAAAAACCGACTCGATTTTGCTGAAAAAGGGATCGTAAAATCGACGCAAGCCTTCTGGGAAACGAGTATCGTTTCTTTAAATCGTGCACACGGTTCAAAACACAGCTGGTTTTGCCGATATAGATCCCCAGTCGTTCTCTTTTACGCGTACACATGGCTTGATCCTCGTAACCGGGAACGATCGTTCGACTCCATAAACATTGATTGTGGAGTCCCGTTTTGCGTGAAATAATGTACAGCGCTTGAAAACGTCGTGCACGAACGCATAAATCAAAGACTTTATTGGCGGTCGAAGAAATCGAAAGATGGTGCGTTTGAATTCGAGGAGTTTCAGTTCGCAATTTATTTAAGTGTTACTCTGAAAATTGACACCTAACGGCCCAATTTTTCTGGCCTGTCCGTAATAAAAAAAAATTCAACCGACATTACCACGTGTATGTGCGTATCATCTGTTTAAATTTTCCGTCGAAACCTATGACCGACTCTACTAGACATCGCATTTCTCCCGTTCGTTTCAAAAACATATTGCATTCTTTTTTTCAGAAGGTCTATACTAAAAAAGGATTAATACAATACGGACTCCGCGGGAGTTCGGCAGACGCGTAAGCGTCCGTGTGAGCGTACGCACACCTGGTACCCGGGGCTGAGACCGTGGAAAAGGCGACGAAGGCCGGGGGCGACGGTAAGTGCTGGCAATCCCCTATCGAGTGGCTCGGGTTCGTGTAAAGTGCTCGCAAATCAGACCCGATAAAATGGTAATCGCGGCCTTGGAAGGAGCGGCGTGTCAGGGGCTCGGGGGCGAGAGAAAAGAAACGCAGGGGCGCGAGGTCCTCCACCCCCGTCGACAATTTCTTCCGACACGCTGCCAATCAATGCCGCGGCGGAAAGTTCCTTGTGCTTTTAAGAACACGTCACACACTCACCGTGCACGGAAAACGCTTTCCAGCGGTTCTCTCTTCCTCCTACGGTCTTTACGTTTTTTATTTTCTGGGAAAAGATGGGTGGTTATGATCGCGGTGATGGATGCGTGTTGGGGGATTGTTTGTACATCGAGAATTACAACCGGCATGCCACGGAACGTGCGTGGTACGATGCGAAACGAAACGGGATAGTGAAAAACGCTGACGCAGGAGGTACTGGGAAAGCCGGTGGAAGAAGCCGGTGAAAATATAGAGGTCCGGTTTAAGTAGCCCCTTGCTACGATTCCGGTATGGAGAGGGCAATAATGGATACTCTTTCTCGTTTGCCACGGGTTCCCTCCGCGGACCCTGTGATATATCGCGCGCGAGTAATGAAAAATGAACTGGAATTACCGGACAAATTTTCGTGAGGCGTACGGATAGGCTCGTAGTCGTGTTTAATAGATGTTTACCTTACAGGAACCGAAACTCGTCTCAGACATCTTGTAACACCGTTGGTACCTATTTTTTTAACATTTTTCGGATATCTCGTGACATCGAAAATTGGAACTTCAGAAAATTCTATATAAAATTCTGTTCGAAGTAGATTTATAAAATCCAACAACGGATTCGACGGTCTCGTGGGAGTTCGAGCTCGGGACTACACAGTAGTATTATCTGTGTCCATAGTTCAGTATTTACGGCGCCCAATCCCAGCTTTTTTTTTATTTCATGCTCTGCGATGCCATCTTCCAAACTAAATCTATTTATTTAGTATCCTATTATAGTTTTATGGATTAGTTTATTCATCTTTCTCGTTTAAAGTAACCAGACGATTCTAATTGTATGTGGCAAAACTCGCACTAGAAGGTGTTGTGCATTGTCTCAACGGCTTTGCCAAGTAGCTCGCGACGCGAACAATACTAAGTAATGAAATAAAACGTGGTAACGCAAACATACGGTAGATTATCCCAAAATTTTGCTTGCTATTATCAACCCCCACCTCTCGCATTCCCAAGCTGGTGAATTTCGGCGTTAATCTCGCGAATCGAGTAGGGAAGTTTCAACTATTTCGCTGAATCCAATGTTGAGCACACGGTACATGTTAGGGAAACGGGGACGTTCCGCGGTAACGTTGGTGGCGTGGCAAGTTGAACAAGTTTCCTTATTGGCAGTCAGCATAACACGCGTGAATATTCGTATCTACACGGCGGCGTGCATACGAATGAATGGGTAAATCCAATGCGTACAATTATTGTCAAAAATATAGCTGAGAAACGTATTTCCATATTGATATTTTTTTTATTTAATACTCATTCATTCATTCGAAATTAAGTATACGTATACAAACATGGATGGAAATGAATATGAAATGATTTATATTTAAAATCATTTCATTCAAATATTTATATTGTATCACGAATAGCATGATAATTTCGTAAAATATAGGAA
>NW_017175971.1:1034144-1084364 GCF_001652005.2 Ceratina calcarata | reverse complement strand
TAATAGGAATCTATAATAACAAATTCAACATGCTAGCATTGTTTAAATATATAGCCTATACATCCTTACTACATACATTATTTAAAAAAAATCTTGAAGTCCTTGATTAAAATAATCTTGAAAATAAAACGGGCCCTATTGGTAATTCTTCAATATACGCAAAGTATTATCAACCGGAGTATTATACGTGGGAATAGGGGTTGCAATGGTATAATAGTATAATCAATTGAATTCAGGATTATATCAGATGTTTCCTATTTATATGCTTGTGACTGTATACCTACGTGACATGCGAGAAACGGGTTGCACGCGCGTGTTGTACCCGCAGATCCGGCGCCAGGTCGCGTCGCGCCGTGCCGAGCTGCACCGGGCTATGACAATCACCGTCAAATTGCGCGCGACGCGAAACAGGCGTGGCTTCGCTCAGTTAACTATAACTAATTCCTTGATAATTGTCCCGCGCTTTGATCTGGCACACACGATTTCCGGCTCGGTGAAATCGCTATTTAGCCGATGACGGCTGGTCCGTTCGGCGAGTTTCCCGTCCTTTTTACCGAGCTTCCTGTTCCCATTATGTCAACAATCTTCTCATTTGATTTCAACAATGCAAATGGGGATTACAGAGATAGGAGGAATGAATGTAAAGATAAAAATATCTAAAGTCGAGTTATTGGTGAAGACCAGACATTTTATGAGAGCTTCGCGACGAGTCGTCTAACAATGGACTCATAAATTATTCATCGATCGCATTACGTTGGCAAGCTTAATTAGTTTGACTGATTAAAATAACAGAAGCAGATCGTGTGGGAAAAAGAGCGCAAGCCGCTTTGTTATTTGTATTTTTCGCGTAAAGGGGAAACCGCGCGGGAGGAAATTGAATGAAAATATCAATTTTGTCGTGAGCCAGCTCTGTCATTAGACGAGCGGAAGGGAACGGCGGGGAGCCGATGAAATTCGCTGGCCGACATTCTTATCGTGCGCTCCTTAATTCGATAGAGTTCAGTTTTTCCTCGACGGACCTTCGACCTGAATTTTCAACGATAAATTCGTTTCACCGCGTGACTGTAACAAGTTCGAAGGGTTTCATTTGTTCGAAGGTTTCATTCTTCAAGAAGGCGAACGAGCGAGGAAGAAACGTCCCGGGAAAAAGCAGTCGAAGTTGATTTGTTGGAACCGACTCGAGTAACTACGATCTTCGGAATTATCTAGCGCATTCCTCAGACCCGCCGGTTTTTACTCACCCGTCGTTTTTCGTTTACAAAATTTTATCTCAATAATTCCAGTCTTTAGACTTAAACTCGATGCAGCGAATTTCTGAAAATAAACTTCTCAATGAAGTCTCCGGGGAGTCGCCGTGCTTGCAGCTGAGGAAGTAATCTCTTGCCCAACTTCTGTGAACTCTTTGGGAAATATCCCGGAGGTCCTTGAGAATTATCATTCTCCTTCGAGATCGCGATTATCGTTCGATGTCTAATTGGTCCGGTTCGTCTACTACAAAAGTACTGATGATAGGAAATTAATTCCAGTTGAATTAGAAATTCCAATGAAGTACTTTAAAATGTTGAAAATGTAAAGTAGCTCGATCCAGTTTTTAATGTGAGAATAGGAATTTGGTTTAGGGTGGAGATTTTCGATCTACTCATCGATGAAAGGTTTTTAAGCGAGATTTATAGATAATAGCAACTTCTGGCCGGACATAATCCGATCAGAGGCAATCGGAAGGGGCGTTTATCAAAGCGAATTGCCTTCAATTGGTACGGAACGAGTCGGCGGAGAAACAGGCTCCTCCTTATCTAAGCGAGAATTTCCGAATGACTTGATACAAATGGGCTCCGTGGCTTCTGTCACGAGCTTCCCGGAAAAGGATGGAAGTCGGACTTCAGGGTGAACGTACGTCGGCACAGTTTTCTCGTACGAACCCGACGAACGAAAGTGTTCATCTATGAACGAATCTAATCTAATGCATCGCACGTGTGCCGACCGTATAGTTTACGGCGCACATTTCTCTATGTGCGAATTTGATAGCGGCGATAATGACGTCACACCCTCGCCAGTGTCAATAAAAATTTTACGTCCTCACGTGCTTCCAAATCTTTTTCACTTGCCCACTTATCACGTCTTATAGAAAATGAATAACAGATTCGATCCATGCAGAGCTTGTGCTTCGTGAGAAATCGTATAAGTGATTTGATAGCAGCGTTGTGAACGTGAAATTATTTTGCATGATCGATCAGCAAGATCGGATCGTTACCAGAGTTACTTGGACTACTGGCATTCGAGTCACTCCTCGGTTACACCGTTTCTGGGGTCGTTTTATTCGGTGCACGGTACCGCGTGTTCCATTCGGATACGCGTTTCCAAGTCGATGAAATGTCTGTAATTTCCGGCGGCTATCGATTCCTCTTATGTTTCAGCCGTGGTGAGCATGTTTACAAGAACGTCGGAAACGGACAAATCCGGCCGCAAGTTAACCAAAATCCAGCCGCAATTATTATCCTTTGGAATTTAGCACAACGAATCTGTCCATCACTTGCAATATTCATGGATTATTGAAGTTGAACAAATATAAGTGATTTGTAGATCAGACAAGTATTAAGAATTAAATGAGGTCGTCTCCTTTTATAGACGTGAGATACGAAGGAAACCATGTCACAGTATTATAATAATAATAACAATAACAAGCCTACAACTTTTATTTGATGCATTCATAGTTTTTTCTTGTACTGTGATCGTGTCGAATGCGTAAAACTGACAGGGGATTATCGGGTGTTAAAACGCGGAGGGACACGCGATCGCTAAGCTTAACGGGCTATAATCTCGATCGATCCGCCCTATAATTCACTATCAGAAATCGCGTAGTCAGCCCTAACAATAATTCAGCGCGTTTGCTATTAAATTCTCTTGCCATTGAAATGCGCGGACGCTGCGGCTGGATATACTAGACAGACTATATTTTCCGGGAATATTCGTAATTCTAGCGGATTGAATCAACCGACTGGGGGAAATTATTTACCGACCAAATTGGCCCGACTACACCGCCGAGATGTTATCTCGGTGGCCAAATTGGCCGCCGCGGGAGTACCGTTTAAGGGGCATCGAGAGAACTCGAGAGGGTTTCTTGTTCTCCTCGCGGGTGACTCTCCAGCTCGAGCGAATTACTCGGACGCGTAAACAGGCCATGGAATTGTCAGATAAACCATCGCATCGGCCGTAGCACAACGCTTCCGGGACATCAATTACCCGCTACGGAAATCTCACGGATATTACGTCGCTCGAAATACCCTCGAGACGCGTTGGAAACGTGGAAAATTGGCAGTACCGGGGAACTCCCGACGCAGTTTCTCCAAGGGTCGTTTTATAGTTTTGCGAACTGGCCCTCGACGAGAGTGGAAATCAGATTTCGCGATACGATAAGTTTGCCAGCCTCGAATTTGTTCGAACGGCTGATACCTCATGCGTCCACGATTGGATTCGTTTCCGATTCTCAAGGTCGCGACAGGTCTGCTAAGCAAATAAATTGAAATTTGTTTCGATGGAGTATCGATGAAACGGTGCGTCGCGTCGCGTCCTGAAATTAATCGCCTCGACCGCGTCCATCGCAGATGCCCAGACGATTCAATTACACAAATTCAATTACGCCGGCCGATATTTCAAATAATCGGTCCGGCGGAGGACAAAATCAATCATTGGTTGCTTTACCATTTGAGAGAATCGCGTTTCGCATCTACCTCCCCGTTTCGAATTAAATTCAATCGGCTCGTCGTAAATCAAACGACCCGGCCACCGACTCCTCCATATTTCAATGGGCCGATTTCTTCCTACATCTTATTCCCGGTTCCCTCGATTTCTATATCCCCCACCCCTTATTTTTCTTTCCCCGTACCTCCTCTCCCAGCTCTTAATCGCGTTAAAATTCTAGGATATATTGACACACCCCCGGTAATTCCCGCTTCTCTTCACGGACGTAGACACGTTAATGGCATGGAAAACGTACTTACCCGTTTCGCTTTTCTATTTCCGGTTAAAAAGGAAACGGTGTAATGCTACGTAAATAGACTATCGCGGTAAAAGTTTGACGAGGTGGACACGTTCCTCTATTCGTGACGGGCTCGCGGCGAGAATTCCTCTTAACAGGTCGGATATTTTTCAGTGGAAAAACCGGTCGTCGTGCGACGATACGATTTTAGCATAAACGTAACACGACCGAAGGTAATTTACGCGATATGACGTCCTCGTCGGGGTCAAGACAGTAGAAAAAACTTTTACGCTCTCCTCACCGAGACGGGTAGGCACCGCATGAATTATTCAGCAGCTGAAAACGTAATTCATGAAATTCAGATGTGTTTATATAACGAAATTACGTATTAAATTTCGCTTATTCCGTTATTAATATTCCATGGCACACGCGAAAGCCCCCGCCCTGCCACCGCTTGTTCTGCCCGCCGCGTGCTCTCTTGTACCGGATAAAATAGCCCGCATGATTTGAATAATTTCAGAATACCATCGATCCGGCACAATTGCCGGCGTACATATTTTCCGATCAAATTGACATTCCACGGAAGTTCGTTGCATAAGCGGTTACGCTGTTAAGAAACGTTTCGCGCTGCCGCACGAACTAGCCCTTTGCCGAAGCATGTTCGGGTTTATAAAACGATTTACCCCGGAGCCAATACGCGGGTGCCTCGTCCCTTTTTAATATAAATTTTTCGCGTTTCCAGATGCGTAATTTGGAATTTAATATGAGGAACTTTGCCGATCCGTGCCATTAGTGATATTAATAAATTGTTCCGATCAGCTCGTATGAAATTTGAACGGTCGTTACAATTTAAATTATAAATCGCAGAAACGCCCGTGCCACGACAGGGCATTAGACAAGCAATCTTCTGATAAAACGCGTTCCAACGAGTCCCATCGCCTCTATCGGATACTCTGACAGCCAATTGCTCGATTCAATCTGATCGAATCCGATAAAAACACGCGATATTTCTTTCACGCCGCGCGACTTCCTGCGAAACGATCTCGGAGCAATTCATAACGATAACCGCGTGGCGTCGTGTCGCGCCGGCCAGATGTCGAATGCCTCCGGTGCTTTCAGCGTGTAACGGGAACGGCGGGCCACGGTTGAAATAAATCAGCGAATAAACGAGAGCACGGCGACACCCGCATTTTGAAGATCACGGATTACCATTAAATCGTATATGTAGCAGCGGACAGGACGGGCGTCGTTAACGAAGCGCGAACGAGTCGAGCAAACAGGGGGTAGGACCGGTGGTAAAACAATGACGCTGCTTATTTTTCAGGCAATTCGAGCGCAACGGCGCAATGGCCTCCCTCGGGGATCGACAACGCGTCGCATGAATCAAATATGTGGCCAGACACGTTGGCCGTGAAGCGGGGGTGGGAGCCAGGGTGGAAGCTCCGCTCGTCGAACAAGCTTCCGCTCCGGCGCGAACCGTCTACACCTCGTACGTGATAATGTCGCGCGTAATTAATTCGACGAGGGTTACCCACGTAATCGGAGGGACGGGTCGGGATCCGTTCGTTCATGGGATATGGATTTCGAATTTCGTGAGGGTTGCGACGGTGCGATAATGGTGCTTATTAAGAGCCGATCGGCATGGATATTCTAAACCCCTCGGGTTGTAAACTGAACACGACGTTCCGCGGTATCGTATGAATTAATTTCGACGGAATATGCAAAAGAGAAACGATTTTTCATTTACATAGATCAGCTTCTTGATCGCACGTAAAATAAGTGAGGTATTAATTGTTTCATAAATCGTTTCCTTAATTTGATGCAGTCGAGGCAAGCTGAAACATCATTTGTCATGTGTAGAAACAATTCTCGAGGTATACGGAGCACGAGAATATTTTTTCCCGTTTGCGCAACAATTCCCTTTTCAACGAAGAGGGAGAGGGACGAGGCGGAGGCTAGACGCCTTGCCTTCCCGAGCGAACCGTGATACCGTGACTCTTTCACTGCTACACCCGGTACACATCGTCATTTGCGATATTACAGTTCACAAACTGTCCGGTAGCTCGGGTCCTTTGAGATGTCATTGTTCCAAAGCAGTTTCCCAGGTAGAATCGCGTGAACAAAAGGGGGTCGTGTTCGTTGCACGCTGTTTGCGATAACAGTATCCGCCCGCGGGTGTGCTACTTCTCTCTAGTCGTGTATTTCCGAGCAACGGATCAGTTAGGAGAAGGGTAGAAAAAAGAGGGAAACAGGTTGCGCCGCTTGGGCATCGAGCTCGTTTCGATATTAAGAAAGTCTTCGTTAAAGTCTTCGTTTCTTGAATCAATGGCAGGTGATATGTTTCAATAAACAACTACAGGCGCAGTGCAGGATTATCACAGAAATCTTTATAGGACTTTTACGTTCTATTAATTTCCTTTTGGTGTCGTGTAAATTTCTATTTTATCTGTAAAAGCTGAAAATCAATCGACCCGATCAGAAAAGTAAATAAAACTATGCATTGTGTACCATTGAGCACTTTTATCCCTGGAAATCCGATTTCCCCTTCGCAAACTAAAATAAAAATCAGCCGTGTGCCATGAAAAAAATATGTGGAAAACGAAGAGTCGGTGAAAGACAGCGACGATACGTAGAAATTAGATCTTTTATGACATTAGCACCGAAATTTAATTTTCTCTCTTCAATGATAAACCGAAATTCATTCTATATCGAGTACTCTGACTTCCGTTTGCATCAGAGTCCAGTGGATCTAATTTTAAATTATTCATAGTAACAGTTCGTGTCTTCGTTTAAATGCAATTACTTGGAATCGAGTAGAAGTATAAGAAAAACAAGTTAAAGTCGTTTTCAATCTCTCGGTCTCCTAGCGAGGAACGATAATAGTAGTCTCGAAGCGTTACTTTTTGTCTCCCCACACGTGGAACCGGGGCGAATTCCTCCTAAAGCGCATGGTATTCGAACAGGGCATCCCTTGGGCACGATCTCCCAGATTTTCGGAATCGCCTTTCTGCTCCTTCTTCCGTTGAAGTTATTAAAGTTTTTACAAAAAGCAATTACTGTCCGGCTAATTTTTGTTCTTACCGCGGGGTAAGTTTCTTGGAACGCGCCGCTTCCGGGACAAAGAAAACCCACTGGGGAGGGAAAAACTACTGGAAATTGTTTCCTCGCAAACTTTTAATGGAGCATAATTGCACCACGGTTACCACCCCCTTCCCTCTCGTTCCAGGTATATAATATTTTTATTTCGAAAATGCAAATACGTTTAAAAGTCCGCTCCGTTCGATTTTTTTCCTCTCCCACGCAATGCGGGTACATTAAAGCTTTAAATTAAAAACAAATTCTCTACCAATTGTTATCCTTTGTATGAAAATTTATTTTCGTTGTATCCATTTAAGGTTTGATCGAGTATAGATCGAAGAAAATTGGTTAGGAAAATTGAAGGGAGTAAACGATTTTACGGAACGGTGCACGGAACATTACATTATCACCGATGTCACATTCTATGATATTCGATTAATGTGATAAATGAAGTAACAAATTATTTTCTGAGAGTAAACAAAAAGATATAATAAAGTTATAATTTAGTATTTTAACGCAGATGCTGAGAAATGAAGATTAAAATTGTTTGGTGTAGCGGATATAACGTTACACACTCCTTATAGTTATCTATTGCAGAATCGTAATACTTTAGAATGGCTGATAAGCGTTGGGTAATTCGCGTTAATGCTCACCGACCACGTCGTTAAAACGATCCTTGTAGAGATACATCCAACTACTTAGAGCCTCTATGTACTTAGTTGCCTTCAAAAACTTCTTAGCCAAGAGTTTTATCGAAATTAAGTTATTATACAAACGCGAGACCTTCCTTAACGATAAATTCTTGTTTTCTCCCTTAATTATGTCTGCTCACGTATCGCATCATCATTTTATCAGCCCTGAGTTGGAAATTTCCTTCGTAAATTTGTATACAAACTGAAGAATATTTTACTATCTAATGAACGAAGGAATGATTGATTTACCGCGTTAAGAGAAACAACTCCGATGAGAGATTTGGCTATTTATTAATCGTCGGATTAAACTTTCATCATATCTGATACGAACTCTGTTATTATTATTGAATTTTTACGAAGTTAACAAGCCGACCATTAATCACCGTGCTAAGGACGAGCCGCCAACTTAATCGATCTGGGCTAGCTCGACGTTTAGGATTAACTAGATCCATATCGTATCCATTGACCTTTAGACAAATTTGTACGTTTTAGGATTCCGTTTATTTCCCAATGAATTGGCTTATTGGCATTTTTATTTCGGTTCGAGAACAGAAACGTTTTCGTTTGGCCTGTATTCATCCTTTCCGCTTGTTCTACAGTTACGTCTTCCTCGATGTTCGACATCAGCGAAATGTTTTTAGAACGCCTTACGTACAGGCACCCGGAATAAATATTGCATCAGCATGTTTAACTGTAAAACAAAGTGTCAGCTTCCAGGTATACATACTGCAGGTTCCTCTGACTAAGCTCGAATGGCTTCTGAATTATCGGATACTAATATTTGGAAATCTTTTCGGAGATTTCAATTTTCAGGTAGTAATCCCTAATTCTGAGATGCTCATTTTAGGATCATTCTCGATTCGATTGGAGATGATGTTTAAAAACTACACCTGGCAAAATGATTGTTGTTCGAAAAAGTCGAGGAGGAATATCGTCATCGGTCGACTAATCTAAGGCTAATCCAATCAGGAACTAATTTTACGGCCGGCGAGCCGGTTATTATTGCCGCGGAGCAAAATGACTCTCGTCGCGAGTCGGAGGCTCGAAAATAGCCGCCTCGCCAGGTAGGAGGCAGGTAAATGAGATTTGACGGATGTCCCGGCTCGCGAGAGCCACTCCGTCGCATTAGTACCGGCTGTCTGGCTCCGGGACGAAGGGGCATCATGGTAATTAGTCGCCGGAGAACTTTGACGTCTCTAGACGAATCGCGTCTCTCTTCTGGTCGGTTTGCACCCGAGCGTCAACGGAAAAACAGTCGGGAGTCGTGAGGGCTCTTCTACGGTGTTCGCGTTCCCGCGACGCGACGAGTCGTTCAATTCCTGGATGAGAACGCGGCGACGTCATTACCACTCGTACAAAACACGTTTTCCCGACCAGTCGTCACGACTTTGGGTCGGATCGTTTCCTGGGCTTCGATAAATCCTGTTTTTTTATCGTTCAACCATCCGTAATACGAAATTGATAAAGCGAAAGAAAATCTATTGCTGTTTTCCATAAATTATTGAATATTTAGAGTTTCTCAATTTACATTTTTAAAGCAGAGCAAATTACAATTGTATCTCATTTTCTTTCTTTTTTTTTTTTAACATGAACATTATGCAAACTTGTAAATACTGGCTCGGAAGTTTGAGTAAAATACTCTTCGAGTTTGAAATATGATCGATATTACCATCCGCGGAACGGTTTCCCAAATCCTATTAGATTATAGTGGTGTATTGGAAATTCAACGGGCCAGCGGTAATTTTTCTCGATGAATTATACATGTAGCTAAGCGCAAGCAGAGAGGGAGAGGGAGCAGGCTCAATATTTGCCGATGATCGATTTAATGTTTGCCAGTTGATTTTTTACGATATTTAGCTGCGCCGTGAACTATGGTCAGAGACTATTTGCATATTGCCGATACCCGAGTCGTGAAGTTAAGTTTGTGTATAGATTTTTCCTTCGAAATATCAATACCGATGAAATCACTAAAGCATGGAATCCCGAAACGTTTCATTAACATTTCACTAGTCAGAACTTTCATCAGGCGATCGGAGTATAAGAAAATTTTGTAGAAGAAAAACGGCGTTATAATCAGTTCTGTAGTTCGATTTTCATTGCTGAAAGTTTACGTATAGAGAGAAGTGTATTGAAATAATGGATTCCTGGCAGACTTCCTTTGGAATTTTAATCCCTATTATATTCAGCACAGTAGCACACCTTGTGTATTTACTGGTAGCCCCCATCGTCGCAAAGTTCCTCGGAAAATTGGGGCCCCGAGGAAACTTTCTTAATTATCGGCGGATGAACTATAAACGGTAGGGCGGATGGGGTAGGGGGTGGTGTAAGTTTCGTAGGCTGGACAGACAATCGAGGTCTCGGACCGGTGACCGTGCGGGTTGCGAGTACGGGCGCGATTTTCTCGTCTGGCGCAAAATTAAAGAGGAGACTGGGGAGGAACCGTGCGGGGGTGAGGAAAAAAGGGAACTGGCCGGAAGTCGGTGAACCGTGAGATAGGCGGAGGCGAAGCGGGGAAATCTCGCGGCAGTCAGCATCCGTGAGGAATAGATCGGCCCCTCTTTCGGTAGGGGTACATTATAATGAAATCGGTTTTCGCTTAGCGCGCTTTCAAGCAGCCTTTATTAAATCTGTGATTCCGCCGTTTTCCTTTCTCTCTCCGCCGTTTTTTGCCCCCACTTCGTCCGTCCGCAAAACCGTGCGCTTCTTTCCTTTTTTTATTCTCGACTGCGTCCTCGATAGAGGGCGAGGGAGAAAAGAAGCGAGGCGGGTCTTTCGAACTGTCTTTCAACCTCTTTACCAGCCAAGCCCGGGCCTGCTCGCTCGTCTTCCCGAGGATCTTGCTCCGGATTTACAATGGGAATTCGTATTATATATATGTATATATATATGTATATACCGTCTCCAGGCTTTCGCCTGTTTCCCCCGGCGGATTGTCGTCGGAACGAACGACGAACAGAGCCGCGAATATACGACGCGGGAGAGATTGTACCTGACTTGCGATTTTTATGATCTTCCGGTGCTACCCCGAAACGGCAGGGAAAAATATAAGCCTGAAAATATTCTGCGGCGGGACCGGTTGTAATAACTTATTAAAAAGCCGGGGAACAGCACGTTAAAAGAAGCGGACCGTTTCTTTCCCTTTTAACGTGCCCTGGAACAATCCTCTTTTCCAACCGGCAGAAACTAACCTTTCGTTGACACGGCTCGAGAATTACGCTTTCAGCGGTAGAGAGAACCGCGTGTCACCTAATTTCTAGGACGTTCGCACGATGGGGAAAAATCCGAAAAATCCCGAGTGAAATTTTAACGGGGAACGTATTTAGTTAAATTCTGTTTTTACTTAATCCGTTCAACGAACTTGACTCGAAATGCATCAGAGAGAAAGAGCAAACGAATCCAGCGATGTATGTACGTAAGTGCCGGCGGGGACCAATGAATTCGCTTATTGAATTCGGCCGTGATTTATGCATATCGGCTGGGCTGTTCGTCGTTTTCCAATTTGCGCGACACGGCTGTACGCGCGCGAGGATGGAGCGTGCAAATCATTTCCGGCAGTGGGCCGCGGCGCGAAAAAACTGGCGTGGGAAATCTGTAAGCTCCAGACGGTGCTGCGAAAGATATGAAAGCGCGGAGCGCTCCCGATATTAAACGGTGGCTTAACAATCTTTCATTAAATTCCCTTGAAACCCCCAATCGCTGTACGCTCATAAAACGTGCGTGAGCAGCCGGAAATCAAATTAGTCTCGTTTGACGGAATTCGAAGTTGCTTTTAATATTTGAACAAATATTCGTGCATAAAACAACAAAGCCAGAATTTATTGCGACTCTTGCGTCTTCACTCATTCGTTTCGTGACATCGAAATTTGCCGCAACGCGTGATTAATATTGTTTCATCTTATGAAATATTCTTCCCCCCAGAGTAAAGGAATTCACTTCTGGATTGGATACAATTTTTCACTCCTCGTGACATTCTAATTCCCCTTCTTATATTTTTTAAAGCACACTCACCTATTAAATTTCGGTGTCGTATGTTGAAAGATTATTATTACCCGCGTTCATTGCACCTTACTCTATTCATTTCCGCGTACACAGAGGATTCATTCACACGCACGGTGCACCCACCGTTACAATAATTAATCACTTTAAATTAACTATCCTAGTATTCTAGGTTAAACGCGTTGGAGATTACTCGGAATTATCACCCTCAGAGGCTGAATAACCGTCCGCCGTACACACTCTGCTGCGTCATAAACGCGTATTTATTATTAGCCGGTATGGCCATAATGGAACGTTTCCGAAATTCGTAGTGGCCGTAGTTAAAATTCTGCGAGTGCGAAGCTCGTTTCTCTGCACCGACAAATTCTTCTAAAGGGGATCTTGACGTTCGGGGTTAATCGAGCACGTTGCGCCGCGGAATATACAGTTAACTGCGACTCTCCCTCTAATACCGGCCCCTCGACGTCCGTGAGTTACAAGGACCGTCGCGTGCGCGCCTGACCCGTTTCGTGATTTAATGGAAAGTGAAGCAATCTCGGCGTTTGCCTTTGTCCTCGTCATCGGACTGTCCCTTTCCCTGTGTCTCGCAAAACGATACACACAATTTTCTCGCCCCATGTACTTCGTTCGCTCCTATGTTGCTCGCCGTAACACCCCTGGCTCGCTGCGGATGCGTTATTCTCTGAGAAATGCAACAGCCTATGGGTTTAGTGGAGATTAGTTCTGAATATAGTTGCCAGCCTCTTCAGATTGCGTTTAATATTTGACACAGTGCGCGAGAAACCCCCAAAGGTGCACCTTTACACGGCCTCCAAGTACTATCTCGGTTGGATCACGCAGTCTGGCTGTGTTCGTGCCTCCAGTCGATTGTAACGGGTGCTGCGGAACGACGCTACTTGGATCTTGTTCCCGTCGACTTCGAGCCGAGTTCCACTTGTTAGAAACTGTACCGTCTTGCAATCGATGTTCTTTGTACGCCACCGCATGCAGATGTAATCTTTCCCTATTCCATGTTAATTCTCTTACGTCTAATCCAGTTCCCGTACCTTTCCGCGTGTGTAACGAGTAGAAGTTAAATCTGATTTGATATTCGAGAAACGAGAAATTCGAACGCATCGACTTTATCCATGTTCTAAACATTGGAACCGCGGCCTCGTTCCTACGATTGAATCGTTCCACGTGGAAATGCACGTAGTTGAAAGCTTTTCTTCGGGACATTCAGAAATCATTCTTAACGCGTTCCAGCGAGGCGCGTTCATTGTTAATTAGGTTTAATGAACGTGTTAACGCGGGTGAATGTACTGGAGCCGGCCCCGGGTGCACAATGCGGGATATCCCATCTAGCATTCTCCGGGATATGTAATCGCTTTAATCTTTCTGGCACATTAAATATTCCGAATTACCCCGTATTTCTCATCCTCTCTACGATGAACCGCGAAGGGTTCTACCTAACAACCGACTACATTCTTCAATGTCCCACATGCCGCGAGGATCGTTTAAGCTTGTTCTAATATACCAGGCTCCAGAACAATGCCCGAACAATCTTCCACCTCGCGGCCATATTCAAAGAACATTTTAATCCATGAACACCGGCACAAAACCCCGAATACTTTTCTCCGACTGGCTACGAGCTTCGCTGAAGAATTTAAGATCTGACACCAAAAGGAATGCGCGATTCTTTCATAACTGAAAATTATATAACATTTTAATGCGTCGGGAATTTCAGTTTTAAAACTGGATTTCGAATCGTTCATTTCCTGCTCCCGTATAAAATTTTATGAGTGGAACGAAACAGCAAGAAACGGATATGTGTATAATAATTCGTCTTGAAACTGTTCGTACCAGGGTACATAATTCATTTCGAAAGGAGGGATGACTATGGTTTTTTTATAGAATGCCATCGAACGTCAATTTGACACACTGGGGATTCATATTCGAGCGCAACTTTTTTCTTTATGGGCGAGTCAATTTTTAACGGCCGACGTTGTACGGTGTTTTTCGATGCCGGTTGGGTTTCCCATGGGTACATGACGTGATCAAATCGTTAACGAGAGGCAGAGGTGTAACGCGAGGCTGTTACATCGATTTTCAATATTTCCACGTCGAAGGAAACATGCAACGCGGTGAAGTCGTATCGTGTCGCGGTTATTAAAGTATTACCGAAACGACGTGTCGCATCTTTTACCCCTATGAAACGTCAGTCAACCACGGCAGATTTTTAACCCTCATGATTTAACAGGGCTATCCATTTCACAGTTCGCGAGACGAATCGAATGTGAATACAGAACTGAAAATCGTTGTAAAATTATGAAACCCGTGCGAGCACGATTGATGAGCTTTCTAAAGCTGAGCTTTTAGTTTCATGGATTCATTTTTCATTTCTTTCCAATTCTGTTTCGATACTCTCTCTGTGACGATTCGATGATCCAGCTGCTGTTCATTATTTACATTGAAGATTAAATCAGAATCCCAATAATTTCTGTCAAAATATCTTTGATTTTAAATGTAGAAGCGAACTGCACAGATAATTGTACGTTTCATTCATTTGAAATAATCATGGAAAATGTGAAATATTCTGTGAATTCATCAGAGATGGTAGGTCGAGAGCGAATAAAGTACGACAAACGAGTGACTGGAGTGCTGAGCACACGCGCAAACACGGATGGGCGAATTAATCAGTTAGTTAGAAACTCGGCCGACATTAAAACCCCATCACGTCCGGCCTGTTCCAAGTTACTACCGACAACTAGTTACCTCCTTTTAATAACTGTCCCAACTATCTCTCTCTGTCTTTCGACCGACGTCGCCTCTCGTGGTTGTGAAAAGGCTCCGCTCGGAATTTTATTGGGACGGTCGCGATTTTTCTAGATGTCCCGCCCAACCGACAATGGCCCCAGGTAATTTAGCGATTTCAGATACCCTGCTACGACGACAGTCGGTCTATTATCTCGACTTCGGTCACCGTGACAGCTGCATCGACATTATCGCCTTGATATCTGACGTTACGTCCCGGGAAGGAAACCGTGGCTGGTGCACAGTTCTCCATAGAAACGCTTTTTGCTTCCCGGTCTGAATATTTTTCGTCTCGCGACACGCACCGAAAAGACTTCCCGTGACAATCGCGTATCACTGCGGGGTATCGTTCCTCCCGAGAGCGACTCCAGGTTTTCACGAAATTCTTAAATCATCTCAGAGATATGATACTCCACAAGATTTAGAAAGTGGTGAGATGAATAAAGTTATTTTAGACCAAAAGATATTTTTCTTCTAACGTTATATTGAAGACGTGTTTATTTTACTGCGAAAGTTATGCTACCATTATAAAATCACATCGCAATTTGATACAAATAGATCGTGGATACAATATTTCAATGCCAGAGACAACTTCAGATCATTTACTATCTAGCATTTTATAGGCAATGTGATACTATGCTTTTTGCTGGTAGTATCGTATCTCAAGATACAGAAACCAATTTTCATGTCACCTTTATAAAACCGTGGAAAAGAAACGCGATTACGAGGAAAGGCTCAATTTCTCGGAGTTTCAGCGATTTAGCATTCATGCAATTAACTCAGATTTATACCGCGGGCAGAGGCTTTTTCTTTCCTTTGAATCAATTTCGCGTTCCGGGTGGGCGTCTCCGGCGGGCCAGGCAAAAAGCGGCCGCAAAATGCGAGAGCCTTTTAACCCGGGATAATGCCCGGTTACCCCATCCCCCCCGATATTATCGTTAGACGTTAATGCCCCGTCAACGAGGTATACCGTCAAGCTTAATAACACAAGTCCGTCCCGTCAGCTATACGCGCTGCGGTAGAAAAGAATCGTCTAATGGTGTAATTAAGAAATTCCGACCGTAGACGGTCGTTTCAAGATGCTGGCGGCCGGCGAACCCTTATTTACGGGTGCGCCCCGTGCAAATTCTCGCCTCCCGCTTCCCTGCGTAAACAGTGAGTCTGGTTGCTTAAAGTGAGGCTTTCAAGCTAAGCCGCGGGACAGAATGGAGAGGCACGGGGCTTAACAAATTTTCTGTACCAGACCAACGGGACGATTGTCTATCGTCGGAACTCACAGTGACGGCTTTTCGCCGTGCCATTGTTTCGTCGATTTTTCCCGACCTACGTTTACGTCGATGCTACGAGCGATGATTACACTCCGGCTAGGTACATCGGAAAACAATGCTTCCGACATTGATACGACAGAAACGAGTTCCGTTTCGCGCACAAAAATTCTTCGAGCCCCTGCAAAAAGAGGGTATCAAGTTCGACGAGTTTTTATATCGAAAATTCTTCGTAGAATCTTGACAAATGCAGACGGGTCGGGATCGATTTCCTTTTTGTAGGACGACGGCCTCCGGTTTACAATTACGCTTGGGTGTTCTCGGTTTTGGTTCCGGTCGAAAGGGGAAGCGCGCCGCTTTTCTAGGAGGCATTATCATCGAAATCGAGCACAGGCGGCGTTAGGAACAAGAACGCTTCCCTTCGCGGGGATTATCATTTAAATTGGCAATCGATACTGGCCCCCGGATTATTCGCATCCGTTCCCCGCATTTTCGCTATTCCTTCTTCCTCGTTTTTTCTTCACCTTTTTTCTATTTCTCTTCCTTTTTTTACTTGTAGTCAGGCTAACCGTGTACTTATTCTTCACCGTGTCGGATTAGACGACTCGAATTTACCGTAGTCCGAGAAACTAAATCTTTTTGCCCAGAATCTTCATCTGCATCTACGAGATTGTATAAACCCTTTGAATTTTATATAAATTATATCGGTATTTTAAAATGACACGGTCTTTTGTATTTTCTCACGTTTCCCACGATGTATGTATTTCGTACGACCCGTGAGCCATCTTCCAGTGGTATGATTTATCAATTTCAGTCACGTATTTCAAATCCACTATGTTACTATATATAGTCTTAATGTTTTATGATAAGGCAACGTTTCCTTTACCCGTTTTCTCGTTCGATAACGTTCGATTGGAACCAATGAAACGTATCGACGGAAACCGCAACAACGCATTGTCCGGTGTTTGTTTTGTCGTAAAGAATTCTTTCGTATCGTATACACAGCCAAAGATACGTGCGCATTGTTTCAGCACCGGTGACCCGAAATTTGTCGGCCGGTTGCTCTTTTCCCTCGAATTCCATTCGTTCCCTCGTCCGTCAAAGGCTCGGATGATTCTCCAATTAACCGTGAAAGGTACCTGTTGTCCTCTGGCCAAGGCATACATGCAGTAACAAAGCTGGTGTTTCTATGCACACGATACCAGGACACAAATCTAAACCTGGAGTGGTTCCACCGGGACTCGTAGCGTTTGATCTGGCTACATACCCCCCCCCCCTCATCCACGTTTCCCTTGTTTTCTTGTATGTAATTCCTTTACCGATATTGGTCACATTTGATTACGTTCTTGTGGCGAACATTAATTTTCCGGCTTCCGCTGCCTCTTGTTCCCAATTCGTTTTTATTTGGAGGATACTGTTTCCTTTTATTTTTCATACTTGCATCAAAAGAATTTAATATAAAATATCTATTCTTGTTACATTGACAATTTGTGTTTGCTGAACCGAACGCGTTTTTTTATTGAAATGAACTAAAGTTCAGTGGTATTTGGTTGAAAAATGCGAATAATCTGTTGAGAACGGGTCCGTACGGGAAATCGTGCGCGAAATCGTTCGGAAAAGAGAGAAGAAACGGAAGACCGGTTAACGATATATCGTTTACGCGATTAATACGTACCTGGCCCGTAACGTTTCGCACGAATTAATGGCCGCTGCGGCAAAATACCGTTTGAATATTTATAATCGTTGAATAAATTATTGTTATTTAAGTGGCGGCGTTTCATGCGTGTAACGAATACCAACGGGCAATTTGCATGATTGTAATTATTGATTGTAATTACCTATTGCACCGGTTTGTTCATTAAGCTCGTTAATTCTTTCCCTCCTATTGTATCGTTTCTTTACGATCGGGTCTATCTGCAGGAGAGCCAGAGAGGGCAATTAGAACGGTTTCATAAGCACAGAGTACCATAACTGGCCGGGAACGACCGTCTGTTAAAGAACAGAAGTACCGCGTAAAAATTATTTTAGGATACCGCTCGATGCGTTACTTTAAATACGTAAAAGATATTCGATAGTCAGGGTGAACGTAACGATCCGACAAATGAAGAGTATGCGTGATAATTTTTCTGAAGTACAGGGGGAACGCTGTTCATATCATATTCATATCGTATCATTAATCAGTAGCCGGCTAAAGTTACTTCATCTACATTCAAACTTTCCGACTTATTATTTCTTTGCCTCCACCTCCGGGTGGAAACTTCGAGTCCATTTTACGTTAACGTCGTTACGATTCCTCCTACCGCGGCCATGAATAATTCCGATTCGTGCGGGAGAGGCACGAAGGAAGAAATCTGATCTCGCGTCAACTGTCGTCGACGTAGTCGTCGACCGACCTCTCCCGACCCGTAATTATTCCAAAGATTTTATTAGTTCGCCGAGGTTAACGGGAAATATTCGATCGGACGCGAATGGAAGTTCGCGCGGGAAACTTTTCCTCGCCCACGCGTTTTTACGAGCACCACCCGTCCCACTCGCGAGTGTAGGAATTATCGGAAATTATCGGCTTCGGGGAACGAGTCGACGCGAATAAATTCGCGGTGGGATTAGTTGTTTCTAGTTTCGACCAGGGGCAACGCACTGCTGGAAGTTTCATATAATTAACGACATTTCGGAACATTCTTCTCGTCGCAACTTCTTCACGCGCGCGGCCACCGAATCAATAATGCGGCTTCGTATCCATAAATCATCCGACGGCCCATACCGAGTGCAACGTTGATAAAGATATCTCGTTACTTTGTTCCATAGAACAGTTATTGATATTATTTATTAAATCATACGTTCTCTTCCATAAAAGATAAAAATAATCGCTGTACGGTTCAGTATTCAATATTCTAGTAAAAATTGGATTCGTAGTCAGATACAATTTCATCTAACTAAATAATTCCATCGCTACATTTAGTCTATCAGATTTTTAAAACATCATGTCAAAAATATTAAAACACGTACATACTACGAAAATAGAAATTAGATAATATCTTTTTCCAATTCTCTAAAGCGAATAATGGACGCGATGCATGGTCTCTGTTAAACCTTAGTCACCGTCTCACGGATTCGTCTTCGATTCCGAATTCAGTCGATATTTTTATCAGCAATGCATCAAGCAGCGATCGAACAGTGGGAACGGAACTCCGCGGAGTGATTTGTGTTTCTAATCTCGAAGAGGTAGATCCCGGGACGAGAACGAAAAGGGTTTGGACGTATCGACTGTAACGACGGGAGGGGTGCGGCGCAAAAAGCGCCATCGATAGAATTGCGTTGTCAACTTTTTTTTGGCGTTGGACGAGGGTCACCTTCGTTCGATTCGTTCGAGGGGCGGGCCGATACTTCTAATTGCCGTCCGGCCAAGAACCGTTGACGACGGAACGGGGAGGAGGATCGGAAGAATCGGTCGTCACGAGAATCACGTATTCGCGTGCAGCTCGATAATGCGAACCTCCGGGCACTGAATGAGCGTCGAAATAATTCCAGGAATTGTTGCCACCAACGCACGATGGGTATCGGAGAATTTAGTGGTTTGCGGCGTCGCTCAAAAGGGGGAATCGGAACTCTTCGAGGAACTATGGAAACACGGTCAAGAAAGTGTGTCAGTGTTGAAAGCGTAATGGGCCGAGGGGCGAACGGGAGCTGCCTTGGAATACTTTTGTACCTCGGTTTAATAAATCCTGCTCACGCGACGAATTTATTTCCTACTGAAAGTTGAACGGCGAAGAAACGACGTTCATTCGAGTTCGACCGATCAAAACGACCGGCTCGTGTTTCGTGTCCAGTTCGGGCGACACGGAACGGCTTGCCGTGATGATGGATCTTGCACGGATGCCCGATTTAAATAATAATCCTCCTAATAGGAGCACGGGTTTAAAATATCGCAGCCTATAACAGCAATCGGGCAAAGGGCTTATGCAAGCTGGTTCTCTTGAATCGATTTTTTAAGGGTGTATTTATAGAATAATTGTCCGGAAAGTAGAGCGTGGACGAAAATATTTAAAGAACCAAGCACGGCTGCGCTCGAGCGCAGACGAAAACCAGGACGGGCGAGTAGCACGAGTCGACCATTTCGCCGAATCGCCCGCTTTGGCTCCATTTTCTGTGCCATTTTCTTCGAGCTCTCACGAGCCTT
The DNA here is from genome assembly GCF_001652005.2 of Ceratina calcarata. Lineage (NCBI taxonomy): Eukaryota > Metazoa > Arthropoda > Insecta > Hymenoptera > Apidae > Ceratina > Ceratina calcarata. The sequence goes on along the minus strand of NW_017175971.1, from coordinate 1,064,387 downwards.
GTGAAAAGCCTTTAGCGGCTCGGCCGTGCAAAGCAAGAGGATGAAAGTTTGCACAAAAGCGAGAAACTCGACTGGGCCGTGATAGGATCACATCCTCTTTAAAGATAAAAACCGACGATTCCGAATCGGGACACGTTCGTCATGAAAATCGCGGTACCGCGTCGCGTCACGACTTTTCCACTTCCGATTATGTTCAACGCCAATTCTAGTCGGGACAACGGAACGAAAACCGCGACGATGGGTATGCACAGCCCCCTGTCCCTGATCAAATTCCGGAAATCGATCAGCGAATTTTGTTACATGCCACAGTTTCCAATCGATTTCACGCCCGTTACCGAAAATTCACAAACAGGTTTCACTAGCGCATTTTTAAACAATCTGCGCAATTGTTTTTTTATTTAAAAACGGTATCGCGGTACTCACGATTCGTGTCCCGAAGCACGTGTTCCTCTGGTGCGTGCGGGCGATCTTTATTGCGTAAACCGCATCGATATCTCTCGGGACAGAGCCGATTACTTCCTCGAGGGATCCCGTTAGCAGCGCAAGCTCGCTTACACACGTCACAAGAACACCATCCACTTAACAGGAAATCGATCTGATCGTAGAACGATACGTGCTCTTTAATTTAGCCGATGACGGAGTTCGATCGTGAAACGGGCCACTAGAGACGAGCCGGTCGGGCGTCGATCTCTCGGCGATAGACGGTGTACGCGAACGAAGGGTGCACGTGGTGCCGCGACGTGCGCCCACGCTAGACTGGCGCTCGCTCGCTCGGCCGCCTGACTCGTCGTTGACTCTCCCTACTGCGTGGTTGGCCGACCGGCTTGGATGGCGGGGTGGGTCGGTGACTGCATGGCAGGAACGCTTGCCGGAGCAACCCTTTTCCCTTGTTGCACCCCGTACTCTCTTCATTCGACGCCCCTTTTCTCCGCGTTCTCCTTTTGCGGATGTTGCACCCATGCTCTCGTGTTTCGAGCTGAAGCTTCGAAAAAAGTTTTCGATTCGATCATCACCGATCAGGTTTCTTCTACGTCCTACGTTCCACGAGGATTTTTCACACTTTTTCATAGAACAACTGAAGTACTCGAACATTAGATAAAAAGCATACGTCGAACGTGCAGCGATAATATATCAAGTGAAAAAAGCTAATTTCATTCAAATTTTTATTTCGTAAATCCTAAGTTCTGTAATGATTCATTGTGTTTCGACGCATTATCATTCAAATAGACATTGGTCAGTATTTTCGCGCGTGCGTTACCCAAATCGCGATTGAATCGACTTAATGACAGTTTGATCCCCGCGGTTGCTCACGGAATTCAGTTTGGCGGAATTTGGACGATGACGCGCCACCACGGGGTGCGATGCTTCCGGTATTGTGAACACACCAGATTCAGATGTCCGAGAGCCAGAAACTTGATCTACGACAAACGTAGGCCAGAGATTGCGTCGCATTCATCCCTTTAAATAGCATGCAAATTATCATAAGCCTCGTTTAATTAAACTCGAGCGAGGTATTGACGATCATACTACGTTCCGATTATACGTGAAAAGAAATTTGCAACGTTCATCCAAGATACGATCAAAATAATTGCCACTGATGAAACGTAGAACTTTTTAGCGGAGATAGGGGTGAAGTAGGGGTTCTTTCGACTACATCTCCATCGAATTAACCGCGCCCTCGCAAAGAGGAAACAGTGAAGCGGAACAGGAAGTCGTACAATAGAAACTAGCCTGTCTCGTGCACCGGCTCCGTTCAACTCGCAATTCCCATTACTTTGAAGTCTCTCGCGGAAGGATATTTGCCTGTCTGCCTCGTGTCGCTCAGCCTCTTTGCTATTCCACGGCTCCTTAACGCTTTTCACCGACCGGCAGGGATCGTCAATCAGACCTAACCTTTCATCCGATTTGCATTCGGATAGAACTTAACCCGTTCGCATTTGCCAAGGCGATAGAGCGAATCGTATTCATTCATTCGAGTTTCACGAAAATTTTTTACAGACACGCAGTGTCCGTGGGATGGAATAGTCAGAAGTGGCGAGACATATCGATTTAAAGAAACTTTACACGTGAGTCGGTTACACTTGGGATTTTGCTGAATTAGCTATCAGTAAAATCTCGACTCCTACCGCTGGATTACCGGATGTAATCGCCATACGATAACGTGAAATTAGATGGAATCGCGGTTAAACAATTGCTAACCGGTTCTTAAAGTTTCATGAACGACGAAAGAACACCGAGGGGTCGACGGTGTGGCTTTTATTAACTGTAAGGAGGCACGAACTCCCCATTCGCGGTGGCAAGTAGCACGCGTCGTTGTCTGCGGCTTGGCCGGGCTGAATAAAGTTTATCGCGACAGTTTTTATCAGCCTGCGTCCTCGTCGCGAGGATGAGACAGGAGAACGAAACCGTTCGAATTTCACGTTATTTTATTGCCAAGATCGTGAAATATTCAGGCAGCAATTACGATACAAACGACGCGACGTACGATCTTCCGTCATGCGAATGGCCCATATGTCCATCGGTTACCATGAATATTACAACCTCGCGCACGTCAAGGTGAAACTGCGTGTTGGCATTGATGTGTCAATCGCGATCGTACCGTCCGAAAACCAGAATTTTCGCTATCTGTTGCGCTGCCACGATTGCCGGGATCTTCCTTCGCGAATTGATCGAATCGATCGGGCACGGATCTATAACACGGCTACGATACGTCAAGATCGGGATGGATGAGCCAAGGGTCTGAGACCCGGGGATCGACTACAGCTCGGCAAACTTTGATAACTTCCTTCTCGTGCTTCGCGAAACGTTATGAAAATATTCCAGACACGTCAAATTCAGAAACGTCTAAATCAACTTCCGCGTCGTATTCGTTCGAGACCTCAAACGTGGGGGGGGGGGGGATGGGGAAACGGGAAGAGAGGAGACCGTCGCCGTGGCTGTACAAAATTGGTGATCGATTATTGATACGATTTTTTTTTCCAAAGCAAAGATCATAAATTGGATGATTTGCGACAGTCGATACGTTCGACTGGTTTCTATCGCAAAAGGTCACCGTGGTTTGACGCTCTGATTTCGAGCGGCTCCGATGATCGCCGCGTGACAAATGGTCGTGGCAGCTGGCCGCACGTACAACGCCCGGACACAATTAATGGGAATCCTTGGGGATCCACGGCTGGGAGGAAAGGGGACGTTCGCCGTCGCGGGAGGGGGTGGGCGGAATCGAAAATATATCGCGGACGGACGAATACGAATCGGTGACGCGAGTGTAACGGTGCGCGACGCGTGATTTACGGCGTTACGGGGATTCGAGGAAAGGAGGATTCCAGGCGTCTGCCGTTGACTCTGTTTACTCCAGCCCCTTCTGTTTCAAATCTGCCGGCGAACGCCACCGAGCGAGGAATACCGTTCGGATTACAGCCGCGTGACGCCTTGATTTAGGTACAACCAGCTTTATAGCCCGTACGATACCGCGCGGTCTCTGCCTGGTTGCGTCCTGCAGTCGTTTAATAGCGCGAACTATCGTGCCACTGAACCGAGGTTTCGAGGTACGAATCAACGGCGAAACGCCGAGGACAGCTAACGGATTTTTAATGAAAGTCGTTTAAAACGCCTCGGTTTTTTAATATATTTAAATGTAATAATTAGTAATTTAGAGATTAGATTTTTATGAACAGTCGTTGTGATCCCGTAATTCGAGGAATTTGTCGTAAAAAGAATAGCTGAGATAACGCATATGGTTAGTTGCTTGCGTATGTCTGACCATGCGTGGGTTCAGCCTACTTAGAAGCGCTATAGGTATTGTGTGCATAAGCCGCTTCTCAATACTACAAGCGAAACCCTACTGGAAATACCGTTGCATAGTGAATTTCTATAGGAGTATTCGGACTACTCTGACAAATTGTTATACTTGACAATGTATTCTACTTTGTATACTCTCTAATATCGAATGAATAGTAGAAAATGAAATTTTACGTAGATTCTCGGTTATGCACGTAATATTCAATCAAGGAAGAAACTCAAATTTCCATTTCAGAATTTACTTGCTACAGACTCCTGTCGTCATGAATACGTCGGAACGAAGCTGAACGACGCGACGTCCCAACGATTGGGTGGCACTAATGCCTGACATGGAGCGAAATTAGCAACCGATTCACGGGTACCCGTATTACCGGGAGGCGATCAAACGTTCGACACTCGAAATTAATCACGAACAAAACGCATTGGATGCGTCTCTCGAAACGGTACGGGCGCCCGATGTCAATGCGTATTCAACACGACAACCGACGCGGCACACCGTGGCGTGGCGTCCGTGCAACGAGGTAAACGTGAAATAGAAAGGATCGCGTTTCGCCGTTCGTTTGCAACATCACGATGTTGCCCTCATGCGTCTGCTCTCTCCTCTTGCTAGATACGGGGTTCAAAGCTTCGGCGAACCGGCGTTCCTTTGAAAACTACTCGGAAAAACAAGCTGAAAGCAGTAAATGCGCGGGAGCCGCATCGGTATCATTATCAAACAAGCTGCTCGCATCCCGCTATTCACTCCTCCCTGGTGAATGCGCTCAGCAAAATCTTGCGATAATCCTATGGCTTATATCGATTACCTACCCACCTACTATCCGCCTATCTGTCCTTTCGTGAAAACCAAGCCTCTTGCCATCGCGTCATCCACAGTTGCCTCTCAAGGCGTGAAACAACTGGCCTAAGAAGGATTTGTAATTGGAGAGACCATGGATTTTAAAGCAATCTACAGATCGTGTTTTCTTGATTAGTTTCACTGAGGCCGTCACGCGATACTCGTTTGAAACTTATCTCCTTCGCTTTTATCCCATTTTTCTTTGAATGTCGCGTGTTTATAACAGTGTTTTTATTAGGATCAGCCGGGTGTCGTTTTTGTCCAATCGAACGCAATTTTCGATCGGCGAAGACTCGTATTTATGGCCAATCAATTTGGTACCGTTACCGTGTAAAATTGATGCATCCCGCGCTTTAATCAATATTTGAGGATTACTGGATATGAAACGCAACCCCTTGTCCCGTTTACTTGTTCGCTCGTTGTAAATGATAAAGATTTGCAGAACGTGATTGTATGAACCGTCGATTCAGTTATTGCTCTTATACAGGTTCACTCAAATATTTCATGCACGTGAGACCGAATATGCAGAAGCCTATTAATTATACACCGAAAGCCAAATCACTATCTCAGAATCGTTCAATCGGTTCGAGCTTGCGGATCGTCATTTGTTTCGAATTAAGATTGTGCGAGTTTCCCTACGGAATTCGTCTAATTAACGCAGTCGCTGTCTAAATTCTTACGACGCAGAACACAAACAAGCAACGTGGTGTTTGATCATCATCGGGACTCAAACACTAATGCTTGACAAACAACGGAATCGTTTGCGCACCGAACGCGAGGATTTAAGTTTGCGCGAAGGCTTGATTGTCCCCATCCCCCCAGCGGGCAATTAAGCGATTCTAATTTTCCCGGAGACGCTCGCCTCTCCTTACCCCTTCTCTCATCCTTTATCGTTCGCGTATCTCCCTCGACTCGCTTGGAATTTCGTTTCGTATTAGGGTCGAAACTTTTTAAATGAACAATTATCGAGTCGAATTTAATTTGAATGCGTCGAATATTGAGAATGTGGATTCTTCGCTTTGCGAAAATTTCACCAAGAGGTGGTAATGTGCGAGGCGATCCGCCCGAATAACTGCATCGAAAACACTTGGGAAATTTAGCTAACGGCGGGATATCTCAATCCACTTTGAGATTCGTGTTTAATTTAGCATGCTTTCAGCAGACATGGCAAGGAACTTTCTTCCCCGCGGAAGAGAAATTTCCCGGGAACGCGTTGTAAGGCAAATACCGTGTTGGCGGAACGCGATTCGGTTGTGACGAAAAATCACAAACAGCGAATTCGATACAGAGTTCGCTAGAGCGACGCACGTTTTATGTTCCTCTTTTTTTTTCTTTTTTTTAGTCATCATTTGTGCAAATTTTTTCTAGCTATAGAACTATTACAGGGTTTATCACTTTCAGTTCAATGGAGCTACACACGAGTTATTGTGCGGACATGAGAAGCTTGTTTTCAGGCAAATAAAATCGCAGTAGCGTACGAAAAACAAAGGAACGAGTGTTTATTTTTCATTCCTGTCTGGATAAAAAATAAACGATATTGCTCAAGTAAATTAACAATTGAACAGGGAACAGATATCGACTGTCTAGAATCCCGAATGTAGAAAACTGGGTTTTGGTCGATAGGAAGTTTCCTGTTTGCCGTGTTCCAGCGAGCGCTCGACGTATCAAGAGCTCGCACACGCGCCATCCTCATTTGGATCATATCGCGAAATGAACGGAATTTAGGAAAATATTTCGATGAGTACAATTTTTCAGCTCGATTGTTGCATTCCCGTTTCGCTGATCGAAGTCCGCTTTCAACTTTTTATTTTATGTTTAATCAGATTATTGAAGAAAAATGCAACAGTTTAATTCCAATAGAAACTCCGTAAATATTATTTCAGGAAATGAACACAAGGAGAGATAATAAATGTGTCATACTCTTTTATGAAATGAATTTCTTTTTAATTATTCCTGTAGACGTTGATGTGAACATTTTTCTGATCAGACAAAATGGATTATCAGTTCACTGATAAATAGCATACTGAAACTCATTAGAACATTATTCATAATAAAAGTACTAAATAATGTATTTTATATTCTGTCAATTTATTTCTACCAAGAACAGTTTGAAATTTCTGATTCGTTCAGAATTACATCAATAAAGTTACAAAATTATCAGGAGAATCAAATTAATTCTGTAAAGCTGTCTGCATAATTGATCTCGCAACGAAGCTATATAACTCGAAAATGTCGTTTCATTAAATAGGAAACCGCGAAATCCAAGATATTCTTGTGCGAAAACTCGGAATAATTTCACGGCGCGTTAGAATTATACGATTTAATCCGAGGAATCTCTTAATGGGATGTTAATTCTAGATTTTATCTTATCTGGTAATAAATAGCATGGCTCATTCCTGGATCTCGAGTAGAACTTATTTGATTTCAATATTAACAAGAAGGAACTCAATGAAAAAGCAGACAACGTCAAACTTTAAATTAAATTATGTACTGACTTCAACCGTGGAAAAATTCCAGTACAAAACTAATGTTATCAACCATCCATAAAACATTCGCTATTGTAGTTTCGAATTACCTATTGTACCTTCACACTAATTAGTGACATTTCAAACTTAAAAGACTTCTTACGAACATCAGACCTAGAAAAAGTTTCTTTCGTTCCTCTTTAAAATCCGTTCACGTCCAAGGGTAAGACCCAGGTATATGTATATTCTTCGCAGTTCGGTGTCAAGGATACGCGTTGACTCTGCGATGCATACGTCACTGCGACGACCTAACGCCCGAGCGGCGGTAGTCGGATCATGCATAATGCGTTCCACGGGACGGATACAGGGGTTTGGGGGTGCCGGTAAACGACCGAAATCTGGACGCCGATAACATACGTACACACGTGCATGCACGGCCGGTGGCAATACGCATTTGCATCTGGCATCCGACGCGAGTCCGCCGCTCGTGGATATGCATGAGGGACAAGGGAGACGAAATTTCAGATCAGACCCACGGCCACCGCTCGAGCCACTCGGCGGAGGGCACTCGGGTACGACGTTAAGGACACGTGTACGGCCACCCACGAAATTGCATTCGCCGCGGACTTACTTCCGTCTCGATGCTCCGGACCCTACGTCGCGCCGAGTCTTTTTTGTATTTATGGGAGCGTCGCCGCGTCACGAGAGAGCTTCCTCCTCTCCGTCTCTCCCTCTCTATTTAGTTCGTGACTTTTGAACGTACCGTCGCTCCGGGACTTGTTTCCGTAAATCTCGCCGCGTCGTTCGCGTCTTTGATCAGTCGAGTTTGAGGGAACGGTCGCACGAATTTGAGGTTCGTTGATATTTTAGAAGCACTTTCTTATATATTGAAACTGTGTACATACTAGCAGTGCGTGACGGAAATACAAACACATCGTGAAACGATATATCGTACATAGGTACGGGTTCAAACATAGATAAAACTACAAATGAAGAAACACAAAGGGGTACTGTGTAGTAAATAATGAACCGTTCTTTAAGTTTTGCCTGTGAACGATGACGTGCACGCAACCGAGGCGGTATAATTTAATATCATCGGTGTAACGAGAAAAATTGGCCGAGAAGGGAAACGATCGACGGGCCGATTACGATTACGGTAGCTCGCGATTAGAGCTGCCTCTCGTGCCGGCTTCGATCGAGGAACTGAGCACTGTATTTATTCGAAAAAAATAATCTCTCAAATTTCTGCGCGATAAGCAGCGCAACTGCCTCGAATTTAATCAACCGAACCTTTGCGGGACTGGTCTTTCTTAACGCGTGGCTTGCATGCATCGTACATCGCGCAGTGAGAATGTACCCACGCGTCGTTGTTCCTCCGGGATACCGTTCCAATTCAATCTACAAACCTGCCTCGCTCTCGATTCCCAGGAAATAAAACTTATGCCATTATGGGACCGTTGGAGAGTACTTACCGAGAATATACGGTACATTTACTCGTCCCGTCACGGCCATCGGAACACCGCTGGCTATACCGGCCGTTATTCTTTTTCTCGTTCGAAGCCTCGAGCATCTTGAACCTTTTCCCCGGATTCGAGAATTGCGCTCTTCGAGCCGAGGCCCGGAGCAGAAGCAAACGCGAGATAAAGCGGCTGAGCTCGATTTTATTCCACTGTGCCGAGAGGACGAGAAAATATCGGATGCACGCGGTGTAGCGCGATTACGGCCGGCTCGGCGCTAAGGAAAGCTTTCTCCAGCTTTTCACCGTGCGAGCAAGCCCGCGCCAGCTGGTTCATTTAATTCTCTCTAGCTATTGTTTTTCACACTATACATACGATGTAATTCGATTATTTATCTCGGCTTGTTCTGCTACACGAGGAATGCTCGCCTGTCTAATTCTTTTCTAGTCCCTATTACGATTTCTAGTTTCTTTTCAATTATTGGCATTTAAAAATATAGATATTTTATAAATAAATTATTTCAAATATAGTTAAATTTGACATTTAGGAAGAGTAAAATGTATAATTTAAGTGACGTTAATTATTTACTTCAGTCTTAAGGAAGATTCGTTTAACTTTTTATAGATGATCATTATCTATTCCTGGAATTTCAAAAATGAATATATAAACCGACTGAATGCCAATCAAGGAATTTCACTGGATTTTAAATAGAAAGTCATTGGTTTTCGTTTCTAATTTCTTATGTACATGATAGGAAAGAATGATTGTTTGGAATTTTTCGTCTTCGCAGATTCATCAATAAAAGCGTCGGGAATTAGAAAAGGGTGAAAACAAAAGTTGGTCAACTATTACAAAATATCGTATTCTTTTTCATCGATGTTGATTCGACGTCGGGCCAGAGCGGCTCGAAGGTCTAAAGGGCCTTCACGCGAGGACTCAGACCGGAAGTTTGCTTGACTCGTTTACGACAGATCGAAAGTTTTCGCTCGCGTCTGCAAAAGTGCCCGAAAAGCTCTTCTCTCTCCTCCCCTCGTTGGGGATTTGATTTTCCAGTGCGGCCACGCGGTCAGGGTAAATTCGTGGCCAGCATTCTAAAGAAGTTACACGCGATTTTCAGTCGTCACTGCGAAAAGCAAGGTGCTGTCTCTTTGAAACCGTACTGACTTCGTGTTTGCACTTATTTCCATTTCTCCTATAGCTTCGATTTTTCGTCACGCGATTCTTTACCTAATTCCTCTATCTCGTTCGTTCACGATCAATACTTTAATATTAAATGGAAAACGGTAGATATAAATGGAGACAACGGGACTAGTTACCGAAGGAGTTCAAATTACAGCGTATTGGAAGAACATTTATACTTGTCGTTTCCAGTTTTCACCTTGAATAACTCAGAGCCGAAGCCTTTTTCATTATCGGTGCAACGTTTCGGCAAAAAAAAAAAAAAAAGACAGTGGCAATGTATTGTTTTTTACTGGCGCATTGTTAGCGTCTGTTGTATGCATACACGGTTCTCGTTTTCAATAGACGTACCGAAGATCACCCGCTGTTGTTGGCCCTGGAGCGACGTCGTTTGAGTATAGTATACATAAAGTTGGAAAGTCCATTGCGGAGGGACTTCCATTACTTGATATCGCGAGACGAACTGTGTCAAATGAAAGTATATGAGACTCTCGCTCGGTATGAAAAGAAACCAGTCGCAAGAAGCTCGTACAACGTGGTGGTACTTTTAAAACTCGTCTTGCAATGGGCAAGCCCCTCGGGTTGATAACTTATCAACCGGTTCACGGTTATCAGCTCTACGAGCTCGTCCATAAGGATGCACGATGAAAGGGTTTATCTCCAGCTAATTCTGAATGCATCGCATTCAAAATTATCTGCAGATCCGAAAGATACTTCGAATCCGAAGGAACGTTACAGAAAGAAATACGTATACACTGAACGTAATAGCTCTTTTTAAAGACTACGAAACTCGAGATCCGAGTATCATGAATAACCAAACTCAATACTAATACAAATGATAAAGTGTCTAAATGAACCAATACGAAATAGATTTGAATGGAGAAGGTCGATGAAAAGAAGTCCGCGTGTTTCAATTCTTTTAGAAAAATAAAGAGCGGATATGCGCTTTGAACGATCCTAATTCGATGGCCTCTGGGGACGGTACGTGCCAGCCGGCTCGTCGCGTTTTCATCGTGAGGTCGCGTTTGCTCGCTTGCTGTCGGCGAGATACGAAATTTTACGAGGAAACGTTGTCCCTGGGTCCGGATTGCGGAAGAGGGGTTGCATTACCGGATGTCGTGGCACGACTCAACCGCGATAAGGATACGCGCGCGTATCCACCCACACGTTCCGCGCGTGTTTACCCTCCTACGTATGAGCTTTGATGCCATTCGCGCCCGGGCTACGTGTCTACTGAATGGAAGATGAACGCTCGACGACCGGATGCTAAATTCCGAGACGCTCCTGTCCTCGTTAATACATTCTTTTTCTTCTCAACTGCCCAGCTAAAATTGCATTCTTGCTACGCTCGACTGGTTGAAAAGAGGAATTCAGAGATGATTGTTTTGCCCGCGCGCTACATTAAATTTAGTGAGCAAAGAAACGCGATGGGAGACTCTGATCTACAAAAGTCCGCGAAACGATAATGAAACGTAAAGTAGAAGCGAGTTGCGCGGAGGGATTTGCGCAGTCAGTTGCCGGCAGAATGCCGGTGCAGGCTACTTAAATTAAAGACAGCTTTACGAGGAACGGTGCCCGATAACAAGAGGAAACGCGCAAGGTTTGCCTCCTACTGATTAATTGCAATTACGTCGGTTAGGTATTCGAAGACGCGATCAGCTTCCGGCTGCGAGAATGGGCTACCTTTGACAATTAAGTTACTTAATGCGCACAGCCGTCCGTGAAATCGCTGCTCGCGCTACGTGGCGGCAACGGAAACGCAATGCTAGCAATAATTAATATTCCCGGAACGTAGCAGCGGCTCGTCTTGGAGAGAATAAAACAGGCTGCTTTAATGCATCAGAGAAGGCGGCGGCGGTGGTTCGTCGCGCCACTACCTTAGCTCGAGAATCGTTATCGTTGCAATCGATTCTCCGCGATACGACAATGCTCGCCGGTTTACGATTTTATCGCCACTTATTTCCGTTCAATCACGACGTACTCGCAACTATAAAGCAGACAATATAATTAATGCAGGCTTGCGTCTATAAAATTTAGCGACTGCCGTTTCATTTTATTGGAGGACGCAATTATCGTTTTCGTCTGTGATCGATCGTAAATACTTCTTGCGATACTATTTTTCTAGTTTTCTACCGATAGGCAAGAATACGACGATCATTAAAATACGTACCGTGAATAAGTTCTCGCCTTGGGTAGCAAACACTTGTAAACTATTCCGTCTTCTAAGAATAGACGTATCGGTTACGCTCGTTACACCCTAGTATCATCATTATTTGGAACAAGCAAGGATTCCTGAGAAACCCTCGGAAATCTGTCATGTTCGGTGTTGGATCTGTTCTGAAGAGAAACAGAAAAAGCCGCGATTTTCGAAGGACCACCGATCACGGTTCCCGTCAAGTATATCTTGACGCGTGTATATTAGGGAGTCAGCCAACAGATCTGACTTTCAGATCTTCTCCGGAGAGGGGCGGAGGAAACGGACGCGAAGGGGTTAATCGCCCCGCTATAAATTACTAGGCTTGATGCATTGCTTGCGCGGTTGGTTGGTCTACTGAGCTACGCTCTTTGATATATGCATATATGCCTCCACACATGCACCGGATTGCTCGCACGCCTGTGTGCACCTGGACTCGGACCGCGTGACGCGACGTAAGACGTGTTACGCGCGCCGACGTGTCTCTATTCTGACGCAGGACACCTGCTTGATGCACGCGTCGTCCTGTTACGTGAAATCGGGCCGACACGCACCTCCGACTGTTATTCTTAAATTTGTATATCTATGAAAGTATCCTAACAGATAACTAATTGGATGCAGGTCCTTAAGATTTCCTTCGAGGAACATCGATCGTTATTTTAACTTCCGATTTTAATCGCAGGTTATTGTTACGCCTTTTATTACTTTTAAACTCAAATATCGCTTGAGGAAACGCGGTGCACAACAATACGATTTCGTTTAGCAGTAAATAATTTCTTTCAATCGAACCATCTCCCGATTCCGGTTCTCTTCCAAGTTCCATCGACTCTATTTCCTCCGATATCATTCCATTGCTACACACCGACGTAGCGCCGCGCCGTTTCCCTATACTTTGACTTCTCCCGATACGTACCGGTTTTTCCATACAGCGAACCACTTTAGCGTTATTTGGCCTCCGCAGGGAGAAGAAGAACCACAGAAATTTCGTTGCCGCCGCGTTAAGTGCGAAATTATTCAGACAAAGGCGATACGATCTTTCCCGAGCGTGTAGCTCGGTAAGATTGCATTCCGAGCATTATGTAGAGGCCGGAGTGTGTCGAGGTGCGTGATGTACGAGCAAGAATCTACGATTGCTTTTGCAGCACCGGGGGACCCGGGTAAACCTCGATGTCTCCCTCGGCGCTTTCGGTGTATTACCGGAAGCAATTATGACTGCATGTTCTTTCCGGTCATAGATAACGACGATTCTCGCCCTCGTTCCTTCGTGAAGAATGATCGTCGCGTTTAACCCTTTAACGCGTTAAAAGCACCACCACCAGCCTGACGGTCTACTCGTTATTAGCAATCATTCCTAATTCCTGCCGCGGTACGATCGTAACTAATGTTCATCAACAATATTTGCATGTGGACCACAAAGACACGGGCTGAGCAAACGATTACCATCGCGATGGTATTTAATCGTGGAACTTCAATTTTACGATTTCACTTTGATTGCCACAACGCAAAGTAAACTTCTCCGCTTTGCTTTAACTCCGACGTAACCTCGGTACAGGGATTTACTTTGCGCACACCATCGTTGCGTCAGCCTTCGCCTCTTCTATCCCACCATATTTTTCCACTGAAAACCTTGGCGCCCGGGTATCTCCGGTTTTTACTCGCAGCGCAGCCGACAAAATTGTCCGCCAAAAAAATAATGCTAATTATACCGCACCGACGACGCAACGTCGCGACACCTCTCGAATTCTCAAGGGAAATTATACGTCGACATCTCCTCTTTGAAATTAAATACTTCCATCGACCCCGTGTCACGTCGTCCAGTTCGCTGATAATATTGAGAAGCGGAACTTTAGAAGGAAACAACCGAGGAATTTCAGTCGCTGAGGCTTATCAATCGCGGCTCTTTAAAAACCGTTTACCGTTTGCGAAGATCGCATTTAGATAGCTAATAGGGAGCGGGAGTAACTTTTACGGCTGTACGATATCTCAGCACCGTGATCTCGTTCTTAACGCGAGATCCGGGCTCGGTAGAAAAAAAAAAAAACTTTGTAGGTCGCTCGTTCACCGTCCAGCGAAATGACTCAAAGCGCGGCCTGAATCATCGCATAACGAAGCACGCGTCTGTTCCATTAAATGATTTTTTTTTTCTAACGTGTTGGCGTGTTACGTGCCACCAAAATGCGCGTGGTCACGTTTTACCGTATTTTTTCCCTCCGGTTTTTTTTTTGTTCACTTCTCTGCACAGTTCGTAACATTTATTTGCCAGCGGAAAAGCACAAATTGCGTCGGTCGCTGGTGCGGAATATGAAATTAGTCAGACTGCGAAATTCTGTAGAATTATTGATGATTAATTTAATACACAATTATCGATTGCGTTTCGCTTGTTGAAAAATATCGAATAAAAGAGAGATGGAATTATAGCATTAAACTGCGTGTGAATTTCGTGGGACCGTTAGTGAATGATATAACAGCATTACTAATTGCACTTTGCTAATTGCCGAAACGTTGAAAGCATGAAAGCAATACTTCATCCTACGCTTTGCACAAGAGACTTCTCCGAGAAAGACAAATTCAGTCCTTATCGCTTTTTCAGAGAATCGGCCACTATTTGATGATGTAACCTTTGCGAGTTAATGAAGAGCGGGCGCATATACATATAATTAGTTAGATTTAGTGGAACGCGCATGAAAATGAGGGAATATTTAATGTAATTTTCCGATTCTCTGGCGCGTAAAATGGGAATATTGTTAGTTTTCGTATTGTTCGCTGATTAATTACCTCGTGACTAACGTCATTGCAAGTAAAAAACCCGGACAAAGGGTGCACTTCTTTTTACCATTGAATTTCATTGTTAAAGAGAGGATAATAGGAGAGCCCTATTGCGAATTTCCACGAGACGACCGACAAGCAACCACGGCACGAGACGTTCCATTGCGAAGCCGGCCGTCTAAACAGCTATGATATCCTGTGAGTATCCGTGTTTGCACAGCTATTCACGAAATGTTGCCCTTCTCTTCATTTTTTACACTTCTTTGTATACTATTTACACGGTTTTTGCACTCGCCGTCTGGAACATCAGATTTTATTGCGTTCTCGACCTCTTTCCACCGGACAGACGCGCCAGCCGCGCTTTCAAAAAGTCCGTTTTCGCAAATTATTCGAAGCGTTCGCGCGTGCGTTTGATCCTGACGTGAAAGGACGAGGAGAAAGGGTGAATACAACGAAAGAGGTATTGAGTAAAAAGAACCGGTCTGAGAAATTCATGTAAGAGACCCATGAGCAGAATCCAGTTGTTCCACTCGAAACTTTCTCTCGGGTCCCGTCATCCCTCGAATCCCATTTTCAATGTCCAGAAGCTTTACGATCTGGATCGTACGCGGCGAACTTTCTATAACTTTTCCCGCTCGCGTGCATGGAGAACGATACACGTACGTACCCACGGACAGGACACTGCGAAAGGGCGACGCGAATTTCCATCCGGACGATTCAATCTCTAGCAGCGACAAAAAAATCGCGTGCACTTCGTGTTCGCGATGCTTTTCTCTGGGTATCGAACATTCGACGGAAAAATGTGGTTTCCTTCGAACCTTGTGGCGGAGAAATTGAAACGTTAAAATGCCCTGTGGAAAGAATGCGATCCGATCTCCCCATTTCGAGGTAGTATCTCTTTATACGTCGGTTTTACTTGAGGATTCCTCCGTCATTTTTCATTCCACGCGTAACGAAGGAATCGGATTTCATCTATTGTCGCTTCGCGATAAGCCGATACGTTACTAATGAATCCAGCCTTATTAATTTTCATTTCGTTCGATTTTCACGTCGAAACGGAACTATTATGTTAAATGTAAAAGGGAACGCGACATTACAAATACGAGTTTGAACAAAACCTGAAGTACGCTTCTGTGCATGAATTTTTTTACTTACGGGTGGGTGCTCAGTTAGTTGCTGCTTTATTAAACAGGATGTAGGTATCTGTAACAAAGAGAAGGACGTCATAAAGCCGTATTCGAAATAATTGGAAACTCGATTCATTTTTTAAATTCTCATCTGGCTGCATATTGAAACCGGAATCGCTATTAGCTTTTATTAGTTCTACATAGTAAAGGTTATTTCAGAGTATATCCAACCGACTGCGACAGAATTCCAATCGAGTCTTAATCGGAACCATGGTCTGCTCTCGTTCTAATCGGCAATAGCGAATATAACGAAGCCAGGAATAAATATAATAATTTTTACATAAACGAAATGCCAGCGTTTTACCATTTGTCTTCGTAGGAACGTCGGAAATGAAATTAAAGGGAAGACGTTCGAGCTTGATATAAATTTGAGATTTCACGGACGACGTCGATCAACGACAGCAGACGTCGCGTCGGTTCGAATTTCTGGAATCTGAAACTCGGCTGGCGTGAAGCGCAACCCGATGTCGCGCCGTGCCGCGTCTTGCCGAAGCGAAACGCGGCGAGACGTTGGAAATTTGCAACGAAGACGGGATAAAATGCGACGTGAACATAAAAATAGCTTCTCCTTTGGTGAATCTATTTACCGTGACTCCGGATAAAGTGTTTTCCCTGGCATTGCGAGGGAAACTTACAGAACGTACCGATACAACATGCTTTCCAATAAACGTAACAAGCGACCAACTAAATATCCAAACAGATTTTTCTCGTCGCTGCAGCATATTTCTTTTATTATTATTTAATGCGATTCCTTGTTATATTCGTTATGCACTGCATGGAAACGTATTTTAGTAAACCATCTCATCGCTTGTCACTGATATAAATTTTAATAGGACTGTGGCCTAAAATTCGTTGATGAAGATAAAATAATAATTCAGTTGGATAGGATTCAGTGGATAGGATTAAGATGAATTTCCATAGTATTTAAATCTGACGGAGGAGGAGATAAAACATGGTACGCGTCGTCGGTTCGCAAAGACGGAACACGGTGCACAATTTTCTGAAAGTAGAATACTTCGACGCCGGACGGCTCTCACCCCTTTTGTACCGGCGATCGACCGTGAATGACATTAACACGGAATTTCGCAACGGAGCAACGGTGAAACCAACCCTCTTATTTCCCCGTCCTATCCCACTTACCGCCCTACGGATCCCAACTACGATCCCATGACCCGCGTCGCCACTTCACGCTGGCCCCATCCACTCCGCTATCCTCTCTGTCCGTTTCCTTGGCTTTGTTTCTCCCTTTATCAAGTTGCTTCCTCCCACCGGCTCCGACCCCCTCCGTCACGGCTCCAGTATCGCTGCGGCGCCGACAATTTTACTGCTCGGGACTCAGGTCGACCAAAGGAATTCCGTGAGTCGGTCTTTTATATCCCTTAAAAAGATTTTCTGTACTTTAATGAAAAAAGCTTTTCCATAGAACCCGCCCGCTACTCGAGACACCATCTTCTTTCTCTGCTCTCCCGACGTCCCTCTGCCCCCTCCGCCCGTCTACGTTCTCCTGGCCTCTTTTCAAATTCTTTTATTTTCTTCCTTCACCATCCAACCACGCATTCTTTCGCCGATCTCGTCTCCCTACATTTCTCTGTACACGTTCGTTTCACTCTGTAAATTTCAGCTTGGACTCGTCTCCCCGTGTCATCGTTCCCGTGTACCCGTTCGCCTGTTTCGGTCACGGTGCCTTTGTTCCCTCTCATTTATCACATATCCACCTGTCTCAGTATTTAACTTTTCTCGTTGCCTCGTCCCCACAAAGAAAATCGCGATAAAAAGAAGGGGTCTTTTTGCTCGACGCTTGCCTGCCTCCTTGTTGTCTTCATTCCTTCGACTTATTTTCTTCTCCTCGTTGCCATCTCTCTTTTCCTCGTCGATAGCTCCCTTCTTTATTCGCAGGTTTCATTCTTTATTTCCAGGCTTCCCCCGGGGCTTCCTCTTTGTTCCCCTTTGCTCCTTTACTCACCACCCGCACTCTTTTCTACGTTTATATTACATGTATCAGCGTGAAATAAACTCCAGTTCGCCTCTATTCTTACCATTATCACTTCTCATATCACTCATCCTTGCATCCTTGCTCCGTGCTACCTTTCTTCAATTTATATTACCTGAATGAATGTATTGAGGTTCTTCTGATACGCCGCGCCGGTATACTTCTCCATGCGTTTGAAAGAGAGCCACCTTCTCAGAAATGTTCTCCCTTAGCCATATCGCGATTTCTCCATAGGATTCATCTTGAGTTCAGAGAGTCCCCTACTCCTCCGTGTCTCGCACAATAATCGTAGACAGCTACGAGCCTACCCGGACGCGTATCACGACTCGGTGTTTCCCCAACTTTGTCACCATCACTGCTCGCGCGCGCTCACTTATCGGTAAAAAAGTAGCTCACTGATAGCGCAGGACAGAGGAACAATGAGAAAGCTGCTCCGGCGACATCCGGAAAAAAGTTCGCGAGAAGAATCTGATAACAAATTTCCAGCACGGTAGAAATGTCTTCGTAATAAATATTTTCTAGCAAAGGTTGAAGCTTTTAATTAACCGGAATTAACTGCATAGCAACAGTAAAGTAGGAAATTGTGAAATAAAGCAATATAAAAATCCTTCATTCAAGGCAAGGTGATTATTGATTGTTTAACTGCGTCCCATCGAACATTCTCCGTTGTTCCGATCGAGTATTCCTGTACACAGGATCGACCGTGAATTCATTCTATTGGCTGCGGTCAGAGGAGTGATTCATGAATGGGAAAATGTACAGAAATGTAACGTCTATTCTTAGTACACGCGGAAATAACCGATACCTCGTTCAGGAGTAGTAATTCGTGTGGAGGAACCGTTTTGGTCGAAGGAAGACATACGGTTCCACCGGACCAGAGTATTAGCTACGTCGAATGGTGCCTACGCTAATGACGAATGTGCTTCAACAACCGTTTACCATGCTCCGTAGCACCATTCCAGAAATTGCCTCCCCGGTACCGGTGCCAGTGTAATTGCCGAGATTCATGGCGATTTTTCAGCCGCGTGTACAAAGGAAGATTGGTGGCGCAAAGTAACGATACGTTTTGCATTGCTATTCATTCCCTGATTTGTTCCTCAGGAATATTTCAACTGTAAGCGTCGGGGATTCTTGCACTGCTTTCTTATAACTGAGTGCAGTCGTTTAGAATCGAAATTTCTTTGTTTTATTAGATGATCATAATAATTAAGTATATTTCTTAATTTATCGAGGAATGTCAAGATAGGTGGGCTCTGCATCAAATTTTAACGATACGTCGTCGATGAATCTCCCGACGACTAATGGGCCACTGGGACTTAGACTATCGATCTGTCGTGTGAGTAGGTGATTTGACGATGATTCGCGTGCGACGTTTCTCCTAATTCAAGATACATTCCGGATGATACTGCGAACAGGTTATGCAATCCCGACAGATACGTTATCGGTGCACGATGGTCCGCAAGTGTAGTAGCGAACGCGGTAGATACTAGTTGCATAAGCCGGACCGTCACGGGTAAAGACGAGAGCCAGGTTAGTGCAAGAGGAGGAGAGAGGTCGAGGAAGGAGGATCTGGCTGGTTGTCACAAACCACGTCGAGTGATCTATGGCTCTAATTAATGGCAATCTCCGGAGGGGGCCCCTAGCTTTCCGCGTGGATTTCAATTATCTCCCATCAGTTCGCTCCTCCGGCCCTGGTTCCCCGGTTCGGTAAACCGATTAAAGTTTTTGCAATCCGGATACAAGAGCCCTCACGGTTCCGATAAAGTGGAACCTCCTCTCCACGGTGACTGAAGTTTGCCAGCCTGCTTGTTACCGTGTCACCGTGATCTGTCCAATAGAGGGGCGTCCGTATAAAAACGTAATCGTTCCCTCGCCCTTTGAGAAAATGCCACTGACAAACGATGAAAATTAGGTACTTGGGGATAACCGAAATTCTCAGCTTATGCAACTAAATTCAATTACTTGCCAATTGTTGCTTACAAGTTTAGTTACCAGCTAGTATGAATCGGCAGTTCGCTGATTCATTGTCTACGAGAAAACTTGAACTTAAGTCTTGATGTGCGTGCGGTTGAAGTCGCGTAGTTAATGATCCTCAGGCGCGTCACAATCAGTTGGCCAAGTTCTGATGTATCGGTTTGCGTAAATGGTACCCGATCCCCATTTCGATTAAGCGCTGCGCTGCTTCATGACCGAAATGCGCCTCAGCGAGTTATGTTTGCGCTGGATAACTTCAATGATTAGAATAGTACGCTAAGGTGGAACGGACGGACTTGAGTTAAGATGAAATATTCATGAGGATGTAACATGCTGTCGTACATGCCTAATGACTTTCACATAATTAATAATTCTGCTCTCGACTATACCCGAGGAGTTCCCGTACCTGTTCGATTACGTCATTTTCAAACGTCGATCAACCTAACGTAAAATTTAAGAACCAGCCCTCTCGCGTTCTCAAAATATAGTTTCGAACTGAAGAAAAGTTCAACAGCCGTTGAGGCAAAATTGGCTCGGGGTTAACGCTTACCTTTCTGTCGCAGAGCAGCGTAATATTAGATAATGCAAAAAAGAAGTACGTCGGAGTTAATTGTAAAGCACATCGTAAAGCTAATTCAATTCTGTGTGCATCATTGAAAATCCTGTCCGGAAGAAATCTAAACGCGGTCCGAATCAAGATGCAAATTAATCTTGTGTACTATTTGTAAAAGCAAACTCATAGAAAATACCAGTGATCCAGAAGCTAATACTTTAACGTGATATGATATTTCAAATGCGTTTAATATCAAC
Source organism: Ceratina calcarata (assembly GCF_001652005.2). Lineage (NCBI taxonomy): Eukaryota > Metazoa > Arthropoda > Insecta > Hymenoptera > Apidae > Ceratina > Ceratina calcarata. The sequence continues at coordinate 1,043,732 of NW_017175971.1, read as the reverse complement.
CATATTAAAATAGATCCAAAGAGATCCAGAAATGGCAGGCAGAATAGATCCAAGGGATGGGAGGTTGTAATTGGTTGTAGCATCAACCTCGCCGTCTACTAGGATCTAAATTTTATGATCCAGACTGGAGTACAGACGATTAAACCGGAATTATTCTGATCCGAGATCTCTGGATATTTTCGTGTCCTGCGAGCGTGGATGTAGACTCGGTCGGGTCGGTTCTTTGCGACGGCCGATGCGATTGCAATTGCAAGCCTGGCGTGCAACGGGGTGCAACCGCGGAACGACGGATAAACCAGACTAGACCAGCCGGATCCTTGCCCTCCGAAAGATTTTACTCCGTGGCGAGAGGGTTTGGCAAGTTGCCCGAAGCCCCTGGCCTCCGCTCCGGTTCTATTTACCGGAGGAATTTCAGTGATTATCGGCAAAGGATTTACAGGAGTCGCCCTCTCTCTATCTATTTCCAGCGGCCATCTTCGTGTCGCCGCTGATTAGAAGTTTACATTCGGTGAAGCAACGTTGCACCAAAACGCGTCAAAGAAATCGCCGTTTCAATCGCGCGGTTTACAATGTTTATTTAAGGACTGATGAGCTTTAAAATAAAATCCTAGTGATTTTTTTCTCTGTATCTGTTTCTACTTCATTTGCATAAAACGATCTAATTTTTTAGCCCAATTTGTATTTCGGCAAGCTGATACGAACGTTTGAACTATCGTCCGGTTTATACTAATAGGGAACTATGATTTACTTGAGCTCCTTGACCCCGTCACGGAGTTAATCTTTTCTTTTCCCATTTAACAGAAACAGCAGGGAATCTGCTTCTTGCGTCGCACGAGTTTTTCTCGTCATTCATCTTCGCCCCACGCGTGGTTATTTCAATCTTTCATGCTATCTGTTTCTTGCACCACGCATGGTCACGTGCTTTGCATATTCTTGTCCGATTTTTCTCCTCGCAGATTCAATTAATTTCCGTCGAGCGTGTCCGTTATTTATATTTTAAAACTTGTATCGACCGCTCGTTTTGTTTGCAATATAAATCTTGAACGAAAATGGACAATGAATAAACAAAGTAAAAAAGAGAATAGAGCGTACCTTGGTCAGAAAAGCACACGATATATTTTATTGCTTCGTGCACACACATAACTTTAAATGAATGTTCCTAGTTATTTACGTCCATGCGCACGCGGTTACGTCCGTTTGCAATTAATGATATTAAAAAATGTATATTTTATCGGTATTTAATTACATTTAAACAGAAAACAAATTTATTTATCGCGACTCGAATTACGAAAAGGATGAAATTACCACAACTCCGATCAAGTACACGTATCGGTTTTCTCTGTTCTATTACTCAAATAAACTGGGAAATTGATTTTTATTGGTTAATAAAATAAAACATTCCATGGGATGAAATTAAATCAATTAATATTCATTTGCATTCGAGGGGCAAGTCAAATATATACCAGAGTTTCAAACATTACTTAAATAAATTAAATAACGCATTTTTTAAATCTGTTCTCCACCAAGAAGATCCGAAATGGTCTATCAGCAACAAATCTGCTCACGCTCGCAGTATATATGAATCAATGTCCGAGTCTAAGAACCCGTTTAATTCAAGATGACCGCGGGGCATGACCATAGCTTGATTGCAACGTCTCGATAAATAGTGGAAAAATTTTCTGCAGCGAGCACGCACCCAATCCGAACGGGTGCACGCGAGTCTCCGTCCAGTGCCTCAGGTTCTTTAATATCACCGTTTCCCACTTCCACTCTTCGATTCCCTTCGGTTCGATTTCGACCGGGACGTACGACCCGATGAATTGACATAAAATCGAACGGGTTCAAGTGTCCCGGTTCGTTAATTCTCCGAGTGTTCCACGGGAGTCGTAAAGTCTTTGGACGACCTTAGATCGAACACCTTAGTTGCAGTGCAATCTACATGGAAAACGCTTCCGTCAAAGTTAACGAAAGATTTGTGATGATTACGATGGTACAAAACTCGTCACATAAAAAATGATTTAATATTCCTAAAACGTTAGTGAGCCCAGAGAATTTCAATTTAACGTTTCCATAATACGTCTATAAATTCATTAATTTACTGTAAACGCCATTCCTGTCTCCCTTCGCTTAACATGGAGCTACGTGATACGAGATCGCGAAGTGAACAAGTTTTGATTTCTACGCTGGACCAATTTATTCAAGCAAAATGTAATCAGTCAGGGCGAAGTGTTCTAAACATAGTTTACAATCATTAATTAATTACTCGAGGCAGGTACGGAACGGCGAACGATTCTTGAAATTATGCTCGACGGTATTTCCAGTATTTCCACTTCAGCAGTTCCTTAACACCGCTTGGCACGGCGCGCCGCTGTAAACTATCTCGTATGAATAAAATGGACTTCCGAGGTATTTGTTAACAGTTTACGTAAACGAAACGCGTTACACGACCGTCTCATCGCATCGGCGTGAACTTTGTTCCGTGATAGTTTCTTCGACTAGTTGCACTAGCGGGAATACGTTTAGCAACTTCGTTAATGAATTAATTAACCACGAAGCAATGCAGTTAGCTCGGCAACTGCAGCCGGAAAACCAGAAACGAATGATACTTTACGCGTTTAGTTTTACTTCGGACGACCGTCTATAAATCGGTAACTCAGTACGAATTTGTAGAACAGCCCAACACCGATAATTACATTTAATAGCGTTTCGATTAAGGCAAGTGACGCACGAATATTAGAATGCACTTATCGGTGCCCGGAGCGCAAAACCGCCGGATGAGTAATTCACTGCGTAGGTAAATGCCTACCCATTCTTGCTAATTTATTAGCGGCCGTACATATGAATGGCCTTTCATATAAACCATCACGCGTATGTATTTCTATAGCGATTGATCTCGTTTGCGATTACCTATCAAAGCGTGATCCTGCAGAAGCACCTCGTAATTAGCACGTTGGAATAAGTATAATTAAAAGGATCAAGCAGAAAATGAAGAGAGATGTTCTTTTAGAAAGAGATTTGGAAGATAATCATGATTTGTCACTCCTGCATTCGGTTTTTGTACGAATTTTTTTCTCTCGCTTTTCAGACGAAAAATCGTTACGTGTTTTGCGCGTTTCTCGCAATTTTCGCGACGCCGAGCGAATATCCAATACGATGAAACTAATTGGAAACGTTATCATCGTTTAATGATTTTTGATTTTATTATAAAAACGCCGTTGTCGTAGAGAGCACGCGTAACATATAACGTAGGATTCTAATTAAAAAATGAGTACGTGTGCGCGGATAAAATTATGAAATAATTCGTATCGGTGATATTGCATCGAAGGGAAAATCGAGCGTAAGAAAATCTGTTGCACCCTGACACGTAATTGAAATAGAAAATGAGGAGGAATTAAAGTGATAACCGGGTATAAGACGGTGTCCATTTTCGAGGGAAATCCTCGCGAGAACCTAGGCACACGGTTAATTGAAAAAGAGATTCGTTGTCAGTCCAACTTCTGGCGAGTCTAATATCCAACCGGCTGGAACAAACTCGTCAACGCAAAATGAAGTAATCCTCGAGCAATCTCCGCGAAGGATCCCTTTCGACTGTGAACTTGCCAATTTTTGTTCGACGTTATCAACCTCCACCCTTTGTCTAGCGCGGAGAATGCTCGGAATTACGTCGCGTTGACCTCCCCGTTTCTAATCATTTCGTTGACTATGCTAGGAGCGATCGATCAACCGATGGCTTTGTCGCTCGACGATACTCTGTGAAGTATTTACGAGAATTACAAAGCGACTTCAATGGAACGTCTCCAATACGGACGACGGCGAGTTAGCGGAATACGAAATTACAGTCCGAGACTGACCGCTGATAAGCCCCAAACAAGTTCTAACGTGAAGCGTGACTCGTCGTTAATGGCGAAAGGGCGATCGGTGGACGACGTCGTCCAACCCTTTTGCGATTTAGAAACAACGGAATCATGAATATTCCCCAGCCGCGTGCCCTGCATTTCAATCGACACCGAATTCCCTGCCATTGTTCGGTCCCCTTCGATGGTTTATTAGCTTTCGGACGTGTTTCGATGCGGCCCCAGATAGTTGATTTAATTAAAAAACTCTTCTATGATAAATAAAATTGGAGATGCTGATCAAAGAGCGCTCGACTAGAACGATGATCGTATTCTGTAAAATTTGCAAGTTCACCCATTTAAAGAGGCAACATCCTAGGTGATTAATAGCGGATGCAACGTTCGAATAACGAAGGCGAACGTTTAACGGGATTCCTTCGATAAAAAAACGAGTACATACCCTCGCACTGTATTTCGTTATCGACGAAACGATAAAACTTGTAGCGAATAATTGTTATCGCCGATGCGAGCATTTACGGGTGTACGTGGAAAACGCACGCGACCGTTGCCTCTGGAGTTAATTAACCCATTTGCATGATCGGTTCCCACGCGTCTCTGACCGGCTACGATTTTTCCATGTCAAACGCGGAAATGCGAAACTGGGCTTTTTACAGTCCCTCGATCCTCCCCGTGTTACTGCCTCGCAAGAGAAAAATTGCGTACTCTAATTGCAACCGTGAAATCCTTTCACTCGCGAAGCATGTTCCTTCGTTAACAATTTGTAAAAGTAACGATGGACAGGGTAAAATTTTATTTTTCAAGAGAACGTCAACCCCAGTGTAATACGTCTAACTGAAAATGTTCGTTAAACTCGAAAAGTATTCTCTACAAAAGATATTTTTCATCGACCTTAACTTGTAAAAATGTGCACTTAAAAAAATATCGTGCTTAACAGAAATATGAATTTTCAGTTTTGTAATGCATTAATTATATTTATCATGTAATTAGACAATTACATTTATGTAATGGTGATGTGTAGTACAAACGCGAATATAATGGAATATGGACAGAAAATAAATTAAATTCATATAAATCTAAATGCAGGACGTAGAATAGACACTAAAATTTCGTTTCGGGTTGAACAGCTTACAGTGATGGCTGGAGAAAGTCCGGCTCAGAGAGGGAACGTTTCTAGACTTTAGCGAATTTCAAATTATTCCGTCGACTACATAATTACTTGACATGAGTAGTTGTACACTCTGAATTTGTTTCACTTTCACTTTACATCCGCAAAGATTGAATGCTGAATTAGTTAGCAAAATTTCTATATAGTATCGTATCTGTTCTAGAAATTGTAAATGGAAATCATGTGTAGTACACCGAGTGTTTCCGCGTCTCAAAGTCTTTTTCAATGATCGGTAACAGCTGAACGATTAACACGGTTCTATTCCCATAGTTCTTAACACTTTCTTAAGCGTTTGAATTTACCAGAGGAATTCATCGCGAAGCGCACGTTGCGCGTTCGCGAGAAGCCACCGGAGGGCCGTTCTGTATAGTAGTCCCAATTTCCCAAGGCGGCCGTATACGCCGATGATGGTCCCAAAGTGGTACGCAATAATAATGCGGGCTGGAGTGGATGCAACGTTGCACCGTCGTCGATACAGCGCCAAGGGAAGCGTCATCAATCATGCGGGAGCCGATGTTCGTATAAGTATACACGCGTGGCTGGTGCGTTGCACTCGACAAGATGAGCTTCGTGTTGTTACCCTTCTCCGCTACTCTGTACACGTATATACCGTTTCAACTACAGGGATCCGAAATGCCCCGGCACCCGATCACCTCTCCTAATCGCTATCGATCATTATCCTACGGGAACCTAACAAATTGGGCTAAAGTCGGGTCATCTGGGTCGGTTAAGCTTCATCGTGTTAAAACTCATTTTGAATTCCGCTCGGATTAATTTGATGCGCATCCAGGGACCCCATTCATCTTTATCACCATTACAAAAGAATGATAGAGCAACTTATTTAAAAAGATATATACGTATAACAAATGAGAAAATAATATGATACATGCATTTGTTTGATGAAGATATATTAATATAACTTTTCCAGCTGAGCTTTGATGTGCGAAATGAACTAGATCAAAGTACCTGAATATAGCTCCTATACGCGCTTAATATTTGATCCAAGTGTGCTCCCATTTAATTGCATTTAGTCGAGACGGCATCTAATTAGATAAATCGCGTGTTTCTATTGCTGTACGCATTGAAAACGGATAATTGTCGTTTCAATTCCTGGAAGTACGTTTTCGCTCTGGGTAATATCACCACGTTAACGTGTAATACGGCCGCGGAACTTGTCCGACAACGTATCATTGAAACTGGGCCATTCAATTCAGCCTTGCGCTCGCGATCGAATGCGAACAGGAAATTAATTAATTATCGACCGACAGTAAGATAGCCCCTGTGAATAGACGGGACAATTAGAGGCGACAAATTAATCCGGGATCAGGGATCGGTAAAATTTCTCCATTTAAATCACTGAACTTCCCGACGTACAGTACGTACACCGTAATTGATTAATCTTCCACATATCCACACGTATGAATCTACGTCTTTCGATCTTCAATGAACGCGCGACACTGCATTGATCTCCTATCCGACTGAAAGCTTTTTGAACTAATTACAAACTGAAACTATGTAACTGTACCGAGATTAGACACGATTACGTGACTAGCGGCAGAAAGCATTACCCGAAAATCGATACCTCCGATCTTGACGTCATCCCTATCGACATATTTTCTCGTTTGCGACAGAAATTCGCTTGCATATTCCAACCCACGTAATAATCAAAATGCATTGCGCCATCGTGTCCTCGAATGGTTCTCTCGAACGGAAACCGATTTACAATTAATAAAGGAAGATTTAATGCACGTTCGTCGAATGTTTCTCACCATTGTACACGACATGGCCCTCAAGATACACCGACGCGATTATCCGACCGCGAAATTGTCCCCAACTCCACTTCCTATTGTTCATTTCATTTCGTTCGTCCCCTCGACCACTGGTCATCAATATCCGTCCCCTATCCTCTGGCACTGCTCTCGTTAGGACGCGTTCGAAATAGCACGCCGCGGTGCGAACCGCGGGAAGACAGTGACGCGTACGCGATGAACAGCGGATGAACGTTACGGGGGTTGAAGCGAACCGTAGGGTACGGGATGCGCGGAAGGGTTGGGAAAGGAATAACGGCCGGCGAGTGGCGGGAGCTTTCGCGGAACGGGTACAAAGCTTCGCAAACAATGCGCGAGGATTTAGACAATTGGCGCGATCAAAATGGCCGACGTAACCCCTCGGAGCACCGCGAGCAACGGGGGGGACGCAAACCCGCAGCGGTGCAACACGTTTTCGGTTTTATGGGTGCGAGTGGCCGGAAAAGCGATTTTCTGGCGGCAGGGAGAGAGAAAAAAGGGCGCGCTGGGATGAAATAAAATTCACGGCTACACGGAGAAAGAGAAATTGTTCGTGTTGCGAAACAGTGGGGGTTGGAAAGGGTGATCGTAGTCGCCTAGCACGCGTGCCGTTCTCTCTCTCTCTCTCTGTACTTTTTTACTCCCGAGCTTTCCGACGGCGAAAATCTCGGCCAGCACTTCTTTCTCGCTTTGTGAAAATTTAGTCCAGACATCCGAATCAGACTGTCCGCTTTTTAAACCCGTGAACGAACTTCTCTGTCACCGAAAGTTAGAAATGGGGGATCGTACGGTTTTAAATACTTCACGGTAACAACTTTAAATTTTAGTTTCCGTCCAAAGAACGAAGGTAACTGCAGCTTCTCATATTCGCATGACATTTTAAGTGCATTTGTCACATTCGTCGACTAGGAAAGGAAATTTACAATACATTATTTAAATGTTTCTGTACTTGTTTTTCGATGCAGTTGTTATTTATATAATATCGAATAAATAGTTATTTCCGATACTGTTCTTCGTCAATAAACGATGTTTTATACTTTCAGCTAATATTCATTAGTGTCTCACATATCACAGGGAAATACGTCAAGACGAAAATAATATTTATTTATATTATATTATTATATTATAACAAAATATTTATAGCTGCATTCATTTACATCGCTTTTATCGACGATCGTTTTATTTTTACGAAATCAGATTCGTCTTGGCCGAATCGGAGAGAAACATGAGAATAGAATCATTCCCGCCGTTTCCATTCGCGGGCAGGTGAAAACCTGCGAAGTTCGCTTCGTGAGAATTCTCGTGCTACGTTATTCGAGAGCAACTTTAATTTCGTCATTAGCAGCTCTCTAGCCTGGGTTTAGGTCCCAACCGTGTACAGTGTACAGGGTTTCAACGGACCCGAACGAGTAACGAGTTTTCAGCACGGAAAACCCTTCAGAAACGAGTCGAAAGGGGCTGGAAATAAGTGGTTCGTAGGGTGGTGGCTCGGTTCATTTCATTATCGATAATTGAAAAGTATCGGGATTCGGTTTTCCTCATGATCCCACGAACCACTAATTGGATGTTTCGTAAAATGAGCTCCGGGTAGAAAAAAAGTGAAGTCTACTGGGTGAACTTACATCCCAGGGGTCGATGACTTCATCGACGTATATTTTGACAGAATGTTATTAGTATACGTTAGACGCATCGTTTCCTGAATGAACTCACAAGAGAATTCAGTCGAGTTCACAAAAATTTTCTTTAAAAGAAAAGTGTCTTTCTAACAATTGAGTGTTTGTTCGACCTAACGACTTCCATTGAGCACCATTCTGTACAACACGAAACGGAGGAGAGTGCGTGGAAACTTTAGTTCCGTCCATTAATTTTCGCGGTAGTTTCTTAAAAGACGCGTGACTTCCTTGCCTCTATTCATCGACAATCCCCTTTACGGATAACGAGTCACGTTCAGAGTTGCCGCAGCGTCGCGTTAGTCCCTCGCGCGCGCACATACATACACACAGCCAACGCCTTTCGGAGATCGGCTTACGTGTCACAACTTAGAAGCAGTTTACCATCGCAAACCGCCATCGCTACCACCGCCACCATCATCGAAATGGGGATGGGTGGATCGCCCGTAGACTGAAAAGATGTAGCGGGACGTATACGGAGTTTCAGACACGATCAGTTTCGACGAGGAAAACTTTCCCCGCGGCGTCGCGCAAACTATTACCACCTGAATACAAAGTGCACCGCGCGGTGCCTTAAAACCCGTGAAAAATGTCACGTGCTCTCTAACGTATGCGGGAAGATTGAATTTACTGTAATCGACCAATTCTCTTTCGTGCCTACACTCTACGAAAATCAATCTTGATCCTCCAATGATCGATCGCAGACTCGATCTTCTATCAAAGAATTTTCATACGTCTCCGTTACTCTTATTGGACGCTAGGGTAATATCCGATATAAAAGCGTGAGAGCGTGCAGTCGTCGGAGATCGGAGAAAACGAGCGCACGTTGGAATGTGGTTCCGGGGATGTCCGATCACGAATCCAGGCTAAGCCGTTTTCGGTGTTTCGAAGGCCGAAATTGTACGCGGTATTAAGGATGTATTGGCTATACAGTTAGTCTCAAAAGTACTTTAGAAAAACATATTTCCTATAGTTAAAAAGAAATCAGACGTCAGAAGAATAATGCTAATAATAAATAGCTACGTGCTAAAGAGTATAGAAGAAAATATCCAATTAATTATTGACGCTAGCGAAAAGCTTTTTATACAGAAGTTATAGGCACTGACATCCTC
>NW_017175971.1:994036-1032786 GCF_001652005.2 Ceratina calcarata | reverse complement strand
TAGCCTATACATCCTTCAAGCGCGACGAGAATAAAGTAGGTGAACGCTCGAGAGCTTCCTCACAGAAAGAGGGCGAATAGAAGGCCGACGAAAGGACGAGACTCTTCTAGTGCATGACTGCCGAATTTGTTGAGCGACCGGAATAATTATTCGATAATCGCTTCGAATACATTATTCAGGGCAAGCTTACGGTTTTTGTTCGCGGTCTACCTTCTTCGAGATTAAAATTTACGGAGCGATTTCGCTCATTACCGCGGTCTAAATCAGAAGCGGTCCGCCGGCGTTGATTCAAAATAATTTTAGATTGAAAATCTCCCTTCGTCCGGTTTGTTCTCCCTGTTCGAAACGGAGCTCCTGTTATTATTAGTCGCGGTTTCGACTTTTCCAGATGGTAACCGACCCCAGCTGCGCAATCCAAATTGAGTTCATCCTTTTCGAGCTGTACACCGCAAATTGAACGCCGCTCTAATGATTTCGCGTCCTCCCCCGGCGCGACGTGTCGCGCCAGTGTTTACGCCGTATTTATAGCCACTACGTGCCTCCTGAAACTCGTTGTCCCCCTCGTCGTAAACTATTATTCTCGTTTCGATTGTTTTCCAATCCATATCGGCTTCTTTGGGCTATGTATCAAAAGCACAGAGGCCAGCTGTGGAATCGAGAGCAAATAACTGGCAGGAAAAGAAGTCTGTTTTTACGATTATAATGAAGGATTCTACGCTTTCAGGGGATTATGATTTTAACAGAATGTTCTATATTTTCATATTTGAAATTTAATATTTGACTGAAACACGTACTGCAATTTTCACAATGGCAAAGCTACATTAACGTGTGAAATATTATATTTATATATCGGCTATCGACCGTTTTTAATTATAGCATATCCGAGCCGTGTAACGAGCTAAAAAAAGGGGGAGAGAACGTCGAACTGCGGGTCTTCCAACCCCGAGTTACCAACGAGGCAACTCGATCATGCGGTAACCTAACTACGAACCTCCGCTTTCCACCCTCGTTGCGTTAATACGAATTCAACTTTGCTCGGCGAAGCGTTCTTACGTACAGATTATTCGCGGGGAAAACGTTAGATGAACATTTCCGAGCTGATTCATACACGAAACCTAAGGGGAGGAGACGATCTTTGTAGCTTCGTCGAACAACGGTCGGGAGCAGCGATTAGGCGGAACGAGAATCATTGTCAGGGAAGTTTTGAAAACGGGTATTTGTCCCAGACCTAGCGAAAGTGGAACGAGTCCTAGAAGTTATGTGTACATTGTACTCGCCGCGATGAAATGATATAGACAAACCCGAACGACACAAGGGCCGTTGCTATAATGAGCAGTACGACCTCGACATGTAGGCCAAGCTCTGACGCATACCTGCGCCAAGCTGCATGTACGGTCGGCGGCGGCCTCAGTTTAAAGAGCGAGCGACCAGGAAGACTTCGCACTCCATCGGATAAGAAACAATCCTTGTTTAAAATTGTCTTCTCCTTAGTTCTTCGCAAATCCTCTTCTCGATAAGTAGCAAGAATAGTCGTTTTTCTCAGTACGAAGTTAGTTTAATCTGAGAGTTCGTGTGAACGTATATTTAAAAAAATGTTGACGTTAATACTATAGAATGTCGTGTCGCTTTTCTTAGAAGTTAATGCCTTCTGACCTGACAAAAGGCTATGGTTTGCTGTAATTGTAATTATAATTAGAATGCTTAAAAGCGTGCAACGACATGCTAGTCCGGTCGCGTTGACGACGGCAATTTAATCGATCCCGCGAAATCGGCCCGGGAATGCGAGCCCGAATGTTTGCAGTGAAATTTAGAATTATTCAGGGCGAGGGATGAAGCCGGCTGCTCAGTGAACGGGTGCTTCTTCGTTCGCCTCGGCTCGTTCAGCGGCCGTGAATAATTTAATAATAGCGAAGGCTTGAAGACGTTCGTCTTCGTTCCCCGCGAGGATCCTTTGTCCGTGGAAACGAGTACGAAAGAGAGCGGCGCTGCTTGGAACGTCGTTAATTAAACATTCAAACGATGTGCTACAGCGATCCATTCGGAAAAGTTAATATTTCACTCATCTTCTGTCATTAATTTGCGTAATGGTTTCCGTCTGTTCCTCTTTTCGCAATTGTCTGTCTCCGGAGAACGTTAACAAAAGGGAAATTTAATTACAACTGAAGGGAACGAAGCTCGATAGTAAACGTTTAATAACAAACAGCACGTGTCCCGTATATGTACTATACTAAACGCGTTTGCACACAATTAATTGAGAGACTGAAACAAATTGGAAATGACTATAACTTGACGTGCAAACTTGAATCGATAATTCTTCGACCACGGTAGTTGAATATTGCTGGAAAAAATCTTTCTTACAAAAGAAAATATTATCGTTCTGACGAGTTTAAGACTGGAACTCGTTAAAATAATAAACGTTCTGTCGTCAGTTCAAGATAATCAAGGAACTGATTATCAAAGGAAAAGAAGAGCAAAGCGAATGGATACGATATCTAGATTTTCTTCGTTCAAAGTTTCAACCAAGTTTCGGCCAAACTTGTTGAAACCGTCTGAGACATCGAGCAATTAAACGAGAGTTGCAACTTAGAAATTCGTCTCCCGATGACGAGGAACCTTCGCGCAGCAACTCCTGAGAGTCTAGCGAGGGGCTGGATTACGGGGAAGCGAATGATGCATATTGATCGGATTTTCCATCCGGGACGAGCATCAAAGAAAATGACTGCTTTGAAAAAGACTGCTTTCCCGGTTAGATAACGGAGAGGTAATAAACGCGGATATCTGAACCGAAGTCACATTATTGTTAAATTTGCATATCGCTTTGCCGATTCGTTAAGAATCAGGTCAGGACTGCACGAATATTTTCTTTGTCTCTTTTTTCTCCTTCTTTTTTTTATGACACTCGTTCAGATTTCGATGGAGAAAGCGTGACGCGCTACACGCAGCGTATAAAACATTCGTGTAGTCGAGGCTTTATTCATACGAGCACGGTTGAAAAAGTGGAACCAGCCAGAAAATAATCAGACGCGTCGAAGACGCGCCGCGAATCGAAACGAATTTTCGTTTGCTTTCTAGGATCACCTCGAACCCTCGGGTAGAAAGTTTACGGCGCTGGTTACGTATTCCGAGTTTTGCGGAAGACGTTTCATCTGTCGTAATGCCGTCTTTGAAACCCGGCCGACGAAAACTCGCGCAGGCAGCAATAATACTTCCACAAACTTTAATCCCGTCATGATTAAACCGAAGGAACGCCGGAGCTCGGTCGCGAATTAATATTTGCGCAAAAATTCGTTAGCGTTAAATGAAAATTTAATGACGCAACATAGAAAAGAGTTTAATATGCATTATTGGAGCAGTCGGGTCGTAACTCGCGACATAAAGCATTTAATTTCAGGGAACGGGAGGTCATCCAAATTGGGAATAAATATTCGTTCGCAACACGTGCTCGATATTTGTTAGTAAAATTTCACCAGGAATTACGAGGGCGATCCTATCTCTTAATTTAAACTTTTACACGGTCAATAGTACAGAGCCAATCATTTCCACGTCGAAAAAATGCGGCCGCGCCGTGTATGCAGTTTACCCGATTTTCCCGTGTAAAAATGGTCGAATCACTTCCCGGCTCGCGGTAGTCATAACCGACTCGATGCAATTTTAAAAGACCACAGGGAAAGATCGACCCGGCTTGTAGAACGCTCAGGGCTTGCGAGAAAAATTGCATACCACCGTTCCATCAATATTTATTGAATTCTATAAACAGTGATAGCTGCACAGGGGTATTGTATAAATATGTCAGTGCAGTCCTTACTCTCTTTTTTAATTTGTGCGTTTACCCGACCGGATGCGATCGATAAGCTAACCGATAATTTAAAATAATTTTCAAACAGTCACGTGGGACAGGTGAGATCGTAAAGGCTATCGTCATAGTCCCGACCATTGCACGACAATATGCTTTATTACTTTAAGCTCGTCACGTTCTAGAACATTTCTCGCATGGATAAACGTCATGCAATATAGCCACGTGTTAAAACGGCGCCGCGCACTCGTCATTTTCCCAATTAATCGTATCGCCGCCGGACAAATTTCTAATAAACGTCCTCGTTAATAGATCACGCGAAAATCCATCGACCGCTGCTTCGTAAACAGAAACTGCTAATGAATACTATATATAACTTTAAAATCATCTTTCGTATCTTTTTCATTCAGTCCACGGTTTCACACTTTTTTTTTCGCTCGTCCACTTTTTCTTCCCGCTAGCTCCCGGCGCACTTTCGATGCTTTCTCCGTAAGCGCTCCGCATTCTTGTCGTACAACGCCTTCGACCGCGATTTCCACTCGCGCATTTCACTCATTTTCCAAGCTTTTACCTCCCCATGCTTCGCGGAATTTCAGCCCTTCGCTCGACGCTTTAAATTCGTTTTACGCCGCAGACCCTAAAACTGCAGGGATTGCTCCTCTCATCGGATGCAAATTGATCTTGTCGTATAATAGGGACGCCGAGGGACCCCGGCCAATTGATAGTTCAAACAAGCCGCGCGTGTCTCGTTCGCACGCAACTCGTTCAATTACGCGGCGATTCGTAAAACGGTTTTATACGCGACGGGTGGGATCGGCGAACGGGAAAGTTGCTAGCGGACCTTCATCCGGCCACAATTATTCCGCTATCACTGTGTAAACTGCGAGGGAAGTTTCACTCGCCCTTCACCGACCCGACGCATCGTCCGCCTACCACGCGCGGATGTCACATATGCCTGGCAGCGAGTTATTATTCCGGCCATTTGCTTAACAGAATTATGCAAAATCGCGCAACTTCGGCGAGGAACACCCTTGTTTGAACCGCGTCACGTGCGAACACAGCGATTTCGTGGTTCGTTATAAGTATTATTCATACACGTTAAAAAGCGTCGAATAAGCCCTTACCTCGCGTTGTTTGCCCGCGTGTTCGTGGCTCGTCGAGACAAGCGTGGATCCTAAATCACTCGCGAGGCGAGGTAGCTCGTCCTGCATATTAGAGATATAAAATTAAATTAAGACGAAGCTAAACTGTGTCCCATAACTGTGCCATCAATTCGAAAGAATGATGCAGCAGTATGTTCCTGCATACGAACTAGATCGACAGCAATTATTGCAATTTTATTGTGGCTACCTAACGACGTTTTGCAAGGAGATCGATAAAGAATACAGGAAGCATCGATCAGTGAGACATGATAATAGGAAACGGGCACTGTCATCGGGCTGATCGAAATAACCATTCATTTTCCAGCCGGCATACGAGTTTAACGAGTTTTTTCGGCACGTTTACGTTCCCGTTCGATTTCCCGTCGTTCACCGTGCCAAATGAAATTGCACGGCGCTGCTGCTCGACTTTTCCATTTTGTTTTTTCATATCTTGCCTATTCCCACACCCCACAGATTCTCTCGCTGACGCACCCGCCGAAAAGTCGACTCACTGATAAAATGATGATCCAACGACTTAGTCAGATTTTCGCGTAATCGAATCACGTCGTCGGGAATGCAGATTAATCGAATGATCTGTAGATAGGTTGATTCCCTGACTCGCTGACTTGGCAGGTGATAATCTTGGAAATGAATTCCAGTACGTTGGCCGGTTCTCTAGCAGTGGTACTGCGACTTTCATGGAAATTTTGGATTACCATTGAATCAGATATTACTCGGCCAGCGTCCATCAGCTCCACTAGTAATAGGGAAGACGAATTTCCATTTGGCCCAAGTTTTTCGAACGTCCATAAAGCGGCAGCAAGAATAAATGTCACGATCTTTAAAATTCGCGGCCTGAAATATTCATAGGACTCGGGGCGAAGAGGTTCAACGAAATCGTAATTATCGGGAGGCGAATGCTAATTGGGAAGCGGGGGAATGCGAAGTTCTCCGCAAAGTTTACTTTCGTTTGATTTTACGGGGGAGACCGAAACGAATGAATACGCGTTTCCAGGACGAGCCACGACGCTTAACTGGTTGTAAACCACCGCGATGCGATGTCTATACGAGAGATAACAACGATCTTTCGTACAAACGGTCTCGGTTAACCAGCCGTTGGCCTCGCGCCAAACGCGAGACAGTGCCAGAAAAGAATTTGTAACTGTTTAAACTCCGCGAGCAACTATTTTCAATCACGCGGACAGCCTTGATGCCAGAGCGAATTAATAATTCATTTTAATCTAAATGAATATTTTAATAGCGGATCTTTTTTATTTTCTGCTTTCACATTTAGACAGAAATATCTTCTCCAGTGTAATTCGATTAATTATTACGTTATAATTATATTAAAGAAATTTTTCGAGCGCTCGACGTGAACAATTCTAGGACACATTAAAGGATAAAAATATAGCGAGATTTCTCAATATAGACATTGCATAAAATGCATAAGACCTCAATTTTTCCTTTGAACGATTCAATCAAATATACTCGTTGCGCGCAGGGCTCGTGAACAATTTGCGAACGAAGCGGGGCGTCAATCATCCCGCGAAACGCCGACTCTAAGTGCGTTTACGTCCCCGGTAAATAATGGGGATATTCAACTCACAGTAAAATTGGATGGTAACTCGAGCGTAGACAGGTATTCGATACTCGCGCCGCGGCGCACCGCGCGGCATCGACATTATGTTGCGCGGTATGGAATTCGGTAAATGATGTGGAACAGGCTATTTGTAGGAGCCCACAATTCGCCCTCTAGCCATCGCACCCTTCTTTTATTCGATTACCCCTTCAGATCCAGCGACTTTATTCTTGCGATTCAACCCGAAATGCTTAATCGTCCGTTTTGTAGGAAACTATGCCCTTTGCTATTCTATTTAACTTCCCAACCAGAAATTCCAATCTACTTTTCTCATTTGTAAAATTCACGTCGCTTTACAACGTTTCAATTTTATAAGAAATAATTTCATACCGCCGTGCCTGGAAATTAGTTTTCGTTAAAAAAACATGAAATTCTCATGTCGTGTTCGAGATTCGAGCGAACGGGGTGTAGTTACTTTATTTAGTTCTTAAGGCAAAGCGAAAAACAAGACTCGACGGGGTGGACGCGTAATTGGCTACGTTTAATATCTGCAATTCTGTCCTTGCGCGCGGTCGGAAGTTCGTTATTGTACTCGTAGCCAAAGAGAACCGCAATGGAACCCCATGACCGTGCTCCCTCGCGGTCATCCGTTGAGAGGGAGAAACACCTTTTGACCGGGGGACTTTTGGTAATTGGTGCGAGTTTACGAGCCGAGTTTCGAGGTTCCTTGAGGATGGCTTCGAAGTTGAGTGGCTCCGGCCAGACGAACGACAATTAACACGCATCCGTAACCACCTCTCGGGAGAAACTTTTAGCGTCTCGCCGGTCAGCGTCGCTTCACGCTGTGCGCTAACCTCGCAAACTTTTAAGAAGGATTGTTATTGGCCCCTTTGTTTCGCTCTCCGTTTCGTTTCAGCATCGCGTCGTGAGAGGGAAACCGAGTTGTTGTGGACGGCAAAGCACCGCCGCTGTACCGGATATCTGGACTCTAGACGTGCACCTACCGGTGTGTTTCTCCGTCCCCGCCGATAAACGAAGTTTCCGTCGGAGCCAAAGTTTGCGCCGCAATCACGACTTCCGATGTGGCGTGCCCGGCCTTCCTGATTTCCTTCGAGTCGTACGATTTTTATTGCGCACGCTCGCAGATCTTTTTTATTCCCCGCTGCCACGTCCGCGAGTTAGATCAGCGATGTTCCCGAGGCATTAAAACTCCACATAAATTTGATCGTGCAATTTTTAATTGGAAACGTCCACGTCGGGACGTATCGAAACAGATCAAGAGCGGATCGCGTCGGGTGGGATGCATACATTTGTTACGGTGAAAAATTTATTTACTGGAACAAATGAAGCGTGGTTTAATCCATTTATAACAGTTGGGGATTTAAATCGAACTCGATTAATTATCATTCGCCGATGGGGGAGCACGATAATGCGCGCACGCGGCCACGAAGACAACTTTTACAATCGCTTTAATGGCCGAATATAAATTATATTAACCAGCCGGAACGGATTCGGCGAACACTCGCGGTGCTGCCTCCCTACCGCGGAATAACTTCTCCCGCTGATTGTTCCGGAAATTATTCAAAAGCCAAAGCCCGAAATTGCCAATGAATATTCTATGCACCGTCTATGTTTTTATCTCAATTTATTTTCCAATTTCTGCAAGAAAACTCCTGATTTCCAGTCGACCACTAATTTCTAGGGTGCCAATATTACCCGAATCCGAACACTACTTTCATTGAATATTTAATGACATACGGTGGATTTCAACAATGAAAATCGGCATTCGTGTTTCATTAATTCCAATTAAGCAAGTTCCAAGCTAATTATAATCACGCATTATCGATAACCTGTCACGCGTCTAATCACTTGTACACGACGGAACAATCTGCTCGTTCCACGGTTTGAAGTCGATTAATTAATAAAGTCGTCGACGTATCGCAACTTTTGTCCTGATCACGGCGCGGCTTTAATATCGATAGCGCGTTCGGCTCGCGAATTAACGGGGTCGCCGATTGAAACGCAGAGGGTGAGTAATTCGAACCCTTCTCGAAGAGCTTTGTTCCCCGACGTGAAAGTCAAATAAATCAAGTAGCTCGTACCTGCGAACAATTGCGCTCGCGCGCACCGCGCGCGGTCTTTGTCCCGCGCAACGAATAAGTCGCGCTACGTCGCGTCGCCTGGGAAAGCGTTTTCTTTTTCCCGACCGAACGACCCCGATTTCAACCGCGAGAAATTGCGAGTAGTGTGACGCGAAACAAAGACCGATGATTTCTACGCTGGCTGAACGAGTCTCCGCGATGATTCCAGCTGAACGAGGAAGAAAAATGATGAAAAGAGAAGCGTCGACTACGGCGTACAACAATCTGTGCGCTTTCCACTTTCTCGTTTTGAACAAGATCGTAACTGGGAAAATGAACAAAGAAATGATTTGCTACTCCAAGATCTTTTCTCCTCTTTTTGTTTGGTCTCTGAATGCAACACTTTTTAATACAAATGTGCATATCGTTTTACAAATATTATTTGCAGTTCTCGATCGTATGAAATACGGTGGATTAGAGATAATGGTAGAAGTTCATTGAGGTATTAAATCCGAACGAAATGCAGAAATCACAACATTAGATTAGAAAATCTACCGGGAGAGAATGTAGACGTTGTCATTGGTAATAATAATTCACGCGCGTGCGAAGATATTCGCGCCAAGGGAATAAAAGGTGATTGTACGATATAGAAATTCCATCGCGTCGAAGGGACAATTCCCAGTGAATATATGGGGACCCATTGTGCTTGCATAAAACAGGACGGAAACGATACGAAAAATTGAAACTTCTTGTCAGCTCGTATGATATATCGTTGATGCATACCACTGAGATTCAGAGCCGTCCCTTGAGGCTTCGTTTTCACTGTTATTATACCGGAAGAGCTAGTGAAATCTGAATATTGAACGAGCTTGCTAATAAACGGAAAAACCGGACGTTGAATGGTTGAAATTCGAAAAGGGACTTAGTCTCCCCTCTTTCGCGTCCGTCAAACGAATCGCCTAATGGCGAAAAACTATCTTTCCCCATAGGGGAAAAGAGGTCGGTTGAAGTGGAAGAAAGCATATTCCGTTTTCGTGTGCGATGAAAAGGCAGCGGCTGGATAATGATACCTTTCGAGACGCGGGAAGGATGAAGACAATGAGGCACGGAGAAAAAAAATTAATTGCTCCTGGCATTATTCGAACACCCGGATCGTCGAATGGAACCGAGGTATCCCTGACGGTATAATTATTGTCCCAGCCATTACGCGTAAATAATCGCCAATCCAAAATCAAGATTCTCCGCGCGCTACGTCGCCTCTACTATGAATGTTAATTGACGGCTAGTCCAATTTCATTCCTTATTGCATCACGGATTTAATAAGCTGGCCATGACTGTAATTGGTGTTCCATTTCCCGCGACAGAGGAACGCCCCGGATGAAATTACGAGGACCCGATGATTACCGTGGCGAAAAGTGTCGCGCGTCGCGAATTAATCATTTCAGAAAGAACATTTTTTAGCACACGATGTAATTAAGTATTCCTTAAATATGATTAACCAGAAAATATTCAGCAGTTTTCAGAAGTTTCATCGATAAAGATGCAAAGATGAGCGTTAAAATTAATCTAGTCTTTTTCAACACCGGGCTTTGAGGAAAAGTTCTTACCGTAACGATTCACGACGCGCTTACGACGTTCTCGGTGGAACCCGAGAATGCTTTCGAAAATATTGCCTCGCACCAAGAACTCCTGACCGGGGTTATCGATTTTTTATACGATTTCAGAGTACTCCGGGTATTATGATAGCGGAGCACTCACAACGCGCGCCGGTGGATACACGTTAACGTCTCTGATAAAAATTCCGGCGCCGTGGCCACCGTCGTTTAATAAACCATCGAATTTCAATTACGAGCTTGCGCGCGGAAGCGTTTCACGGACGCGGCCCGATAGCTAAAGAAAATGAAGAAATAATTGGCTCGTGACCCCTGCTTAGGATTAAGCCTGTTAATCGACTTTCGCAAATCTTAATCCGCTACTTTCCGAGGACGTTACGAGCCCTCGGTTTTCGCAAAACGTATTCAACGGCGAGCACGTTTCCCGACAACCTCTATTTTCATCCCGTTGCACGTCCACGGAAAGCATCGCGTGCAATGTTCCGTTACCGGCAGCCGCGGAAACCGAAACGTCTCTTCAGCAGAACACGTTCGACCGTTCCTATAAATAAGCCGGAAATCTTCGGAACGAAAGGGTAGCTTCGCAGACGTTGTTGCTCCATCGATTTCCTCTCGCGTTATGGTCACTATTTTAAAACGCTGACTTGCCGAGGCAAGGTCAACGGCATATGTATGAGAAACGTTCTCAAAACGGAGGGGAATTAGGGTCGTCCTAGTTCTTTCGAACGAAAATTCGCGAACGAGACTTGCAGCTCCATCGAGATTTGGTGTTGCTACGAAGTTGCGCAAAGGCGGGCCAAGAAATTCTACAAATACGTAAATTCCGTTAACATCGCTCTCGAAACTCCGAAAGCAGTTCGACGATTTGTCGGAATACTTTTCGTAAAAGTTCCCCGTTCGTCTTCATCAATAAACGATGGCGGGCGAAAAAGATTTACCGTAAATTTTATTGCTCGAACGTTAATGTTATTTTTCGAGTAATTTTATCGTACACCGCAGTGGCTGCTATATATTTCGGATGATAGGTATCGCGGGATTTCATAGAACGAGTTAGTACTAGTGTGTAATATCAATAGCATAATTATTATCAAATTACCGGCAAGCCGGCTTGGACGTGGTTGAAAAAACGGTTGCACGGAAGGAAATCGCTCGGTATTGTTCCATTGTCGAACGCCAATCTATCACAATACCAAAATTTGGTTATCCTCGCAATATGCGCTATTCAAACGATCAGATGGCGAACGCGAGAGTAACAGAGAAAGAGAGAGAGAGAGGGAGAGCTTAGGTTAATAATTTGTTTACTGAGCCACGTGCACGCACGATTATTATGATCAACCCGAGTCCGGATGCGGCAATATTCAACGAATTAATATTAATCACTTTCCATATGTATTTCCATTCGCTTGCGAAGCGGATATCCCGTATTCTGACACGATAATTGAAATTTCGAATAATCAGAACCTATCAAACTGGGACATACATTGAGACATACACGCGGACGCTACTTATTCCAAGGAACGAAATCAAATTTTGCCAGTTACGGAACGCCATATAAATATTTCAGAACGAACAACTTTTGGAGAGTGATGCGAAGCCACGGAAATACTTTCCCATTTCCGTCGCATGGATAATGGAAATTAAATTTCAGGTTCGTCGCGAATTTAACATTTCACGGGTGACATTTTCCAGCGTTAACGCGTTACTTTAATATTCGATGCATAACCCGGGGGCGGAGATGTCCCAAATCCCACGGCAATTTCGGCCGAAGTCGGCCGGGATATTTATCGCACAGCAGTTCGTATTGTATAATGCGAACTGAAACAATGACAGGCTATCCACCTCGAAGTTGCTCGTGACTTCAGAGAAATAGTTCCAATCGAACGGTCATTGGCAAATATTGGCCCCGCGGAAAAAGGAACTTGGTTCACCGAAGCAAACTCTTGAGTTTCCAAGTTTTTAGTGGCTTCTAAGTCTACCAACTCGCAACCGTTCAGATCGTCCAGCCGAAAGGAAATTGAACGACGCGATTCCGTGCGGTTAACTAAGAACTCGTGAGCTTTCGGAAACCGTATCTCTGCTTTAAGGAATCGATCGATAAACAAAAACATTCAGCGTTATTAGAAGTTTGATAATAGAACGAGATAAGAGAAACTTTTTCTCTGGAGCTTGCGCGATTCCATGCGGCAAAGGTGGCCTGGCAGGCGGAGCTAGGGCACCAATTTACGTGTTAAGTTGCATAATTGGCCTCGTTTGTAAATCACGCGAACCTCTTTTCTATTCGACCCGCGCCGCACGAGACACACTAACACTACAGCTGGCTGTTTTCAGAAAAGAAAACAGGACAACCTGATTTCATTCAGAGTCTGTGCCCTCTACATTGTTAACCATTGATTATTCAGCATCGCGAAAGAAAAACTCGCTTGCACCTTAGTTATCGCATTGATAAAACGATTGATCGTTGTAAAATGAAGATTGATAGACACCAGAGCTTTTTAATATCAGACTTCGAAAGGTGATATCGATGAATACGCGTTAAATTGCTCGTTAAAACAGCATTTACAACACGTGTTTCAATCCAATTTGTTATTAAACGTTTCGTGAGATGATTTCTCACACGGCACCGGGTCGCGTCACGTGCAATTTTATCCGTTAAACGAATTGATTTTACGCTCGATCAATTATCATACGACGTTGCCTTACAATAGACGTCCCATTGCGTTTAGGCGAACCGCCGCTCGCGCCGTGTCGTTCCTATACAAGTTCCAATTTTAGGGATGAGAGCACTGCAATGCGACACTCGCGTACCACCTTTAAACCGTTGAAACACACGCACCAGGGAGAAAGCAACGTCGATACCGAAACGCGACGCTGCCTCGATCGAGACGCTTTCTATACCATTCCAACGAAACGCCAGTTCCAAATGAACGCATCGAAAATGCGAACGATCCATGCGACGAAGCTTGTCGATCGAGATGAATTAAGACTAACCCTGATTTCCATACTATGAGACCGAATAGATGCAACAATACGAGCTTGCTATAAACCTAGGGAAACATACTCGCTTCCGAGTAGAACGTAAAATAAGAAACAGTTGACGAGCAAAAATCATGATTGGCTCGCGGATTTAATATACCTGTCGTAAATCGCAATCTCTTGGTAATCAAAGATAAGAACGTAGTCCGTTTTCGACGGTGTCTCGTAGAACTCAACTTGACGACGTCGTCCTCGGAGACTCCTAAACGCACGACAGATATTAACTCCCGGCAAGGTCTAACCGCTCCTTTCCTATAATTCTGGCTTTAACGGCCACCAAAGTGAATCCGAGATTCTAGATAATTTTGGTCCCACGATTCGCACTCCGACAAGTTATCTACTTGCGGATGTTTACAAGTCCATCTCAGACTGACTATACTCGATCGTTTTAAACTGGAGTTGGAATATCTTCGCGTATTGTTTGGTCTTCCATTAAAGAGGATTGTATTACGCATTGAACTGATTCTGACAGACTGCCAGAACGAATATCTGGCTGAAAAAGCTTGGATATCTGAAGTACACGTCGAGACTTACTACAGAAGATAAGAGTCGGTTTTCAAAAGCCTGATCAATGTTCATTGACTTCAGAATAGGAACAAAATTTGTTATCGAATAAATTTTGCTCGAACGAAGAAGCTATAGATAAGAGATCCGAAAAAGGGAACGAACGATCGACTCAGGCGAGAGGGGAATGATAAGAACGGGTACCGGGCATTGTTGGTCGGTACGTCGTCGGTGGGGGATGAGGCTGGAGGAAAATATCTCGACAATGCCGATGACAAGCGGCTTCTGTAGCTTATCTGTAAGCTGAAAGGGTGCCTCGACGAAGGGGAACGGCACCTGACGACACCCCCACGTGCCGTACGCTCGGGGAGGATGAAAAGCTCGCTTTCGAGTTTATGACCTGTTCGCGGTATTTAATGGGCACGGGGACATCCGCGTGTCTTTTACCAGTTCGCAGCTGGTGCACGTGCTCGTAAATGTTCCCGCCGTTCGTTTTGTTGCCTCGTATTGGACGTTGCCAACGTTCCCTGGATGCTCCAAATTAATCGTCACGAAATTCGCCTAAGCTTCTATACAGTTTTCTACGCATGGATAATTTTGAATAAGATCCACGTGAGAGAAAGCACGTGGAACTAGATATAAATATCATTAGGTTGACACTATGCACGTGTAATTACTCGAAAATTGGACACTTCAATCAGATATATGCACGCGTTACATACAGCAACTGCGATTACTAGGTTCAACTAGCTGCAGCCTTGATGTCACGCGACGTTTGTGTAAAGAAGACTTTACATAAGTGCACCATTCGGTTTATCGGCTGGTTTATGTGCCAGCGTTAAACATTAAAGGAGCAACTTCTGCCGGCGGAAAATCTTTTAGTTCATGAACGTTCCGCGAAAATTTCGCACCCGCGGAACTATATTTCCCGGCCATAAAATTACCGCGTGACGAGCCCTATTTCACCGGGAAATTAAGTTTAATCGCCGGGTTTCCGGTAATCCCGTTAATCCCCAATGAGAATCGACCGATCGATTTATATCGCACGACCACCCCAACCCCTTTGCTCTATCCCGTCATTCGCGCTATTTAATTATTGCAGCGGGACAAGAAGCGAGATGTACGCTCACTCAATGCGTGTAACCGCATTTTCACATCCGCGGTGACCCACGTCCGCGCCACGCATTTATCCAAAATATTGTTTCGGTGAATACTACATATCCACTTTCAGGCGAAAAATGTTGTCTAAATGGACAGTCAATTTTTCATGTCTGTTATAAAGACAGAAGATCGTTTTGTATTTGAAAATTTTACGTTTAAGAAGTAGCGTTTAACAGAATTTGACGACATCTCTTTAAGAAGCTTTACGACATCGCGCGAAACGATTCTCGGACAAGTGTCACGGCCTCGGACATATCGATCAGACCATAGGGGATGCCGCGAAAGTAGCACACTCTGTACATACGTATCTACTCGCGACTTGATTTTTTCGCATCCAGGAATACAAACTACGTCACGTCGCGTCGTTGGCGTGGACAATGTTGGTGGTTGAAGTCGGCCGACGTTGGATAAACAGAATTTTCGCGGAAAACTCCGAGGCACAAGCTAACTCGTTAATAGTGCACGCGTCATGGAGTGGCGACCCATTGTGTGCATCACGTCGACGGCGCGATTTTTTCGGCCCGAGTACTCGTGCCGGTATACCTTGTTACAGTCGCAGACAGTACGTTATTCATGGGTTTTGCCTGCAGAGAATCAGTGCGACAAAGAAAACCGGAACGAGAGTCGCAGTACAAATCGTTTCCTGCATGCCTCCAAATATTCCAATGCAAATTCGCGAAATAAGGATTGTCCAAAGTGTCAAATTATTCTACTGAAATTGACAGATTCAAAGAATCTGTATAGGCAGGAACAGATTAGTCTCGAGTCGATCGTCGAGGATCGTAGAATCACCGATCGGAGATCATACCGCGTGTTTTAAAACAGAAGGGGGTGAAGTATCCGCGAGGGATATAAACGGGAAGAGGAATCGGTGGCTCGAGCCACCTTGACGCGGAATTTATGATCTCCCGCGGTTCTAATTTCGCGGATAAGAAAAGTCTCTAGTTTATAAGGCGCGGGGCTATTGTTAGCGTAAAAGATTGATACCGGAGGTGGAATGAAACAATGAAACCTGGCACCATTTTCACCGTCACCGGGAAAAATTAATTTATAAAGGATCCCCGATGCAGAATCCGCTCGTGACCCGATTCCTTCTTTCGCGTTTTAACAAACGACCATCCCTCCCATTTTCCTCTCGCATAAATTTCGCATCGACCTCCTTCGTGTGACTTTAATAATAAAAACGGACCGCCGATAAATCCTTCACCGAGCTTTCATCGGAGACCGTAAGTTCGGCGGTAAGAAACGCTGTTAAAATGAGCGAGAGATCTCGATCGACCGATGGATAACGTCGTTTCTCAGCTAGTATACCTAAAGTTTCCCTTCTTTTCACTCATACGTACTAAAAAAAACATTTGAATTTTGTATATTTCAATGAAACACAGAAGGAAACCATTATTGTAATACAAATTCATTACGCTGTTTTGCAAATCGATAATCCGAATTATATCCGCTTTGCCCTTTACAAATTTAATTTAATCATAAACACATTTAGCTTTACATAAATTTGATATATGGGAATTGGGAACAATGGTTTTATTGTATTATTCAACTGGTGCTTATTCAGGGAAATTGTGTACATTGTTAATGCGAACAACATATACCATAATCATAAATTTCTCATAAATCAAATCGTAATTTGATTTGATATTTTAGTCGGGTGCACAATTACGACGGGCCACGCTAAACGATAAATGGGGTTTAAATAGTGTTTTAAAATAATTGGAACGAGTAGATAGCCTGAGGCAATTAGGCGAACTGCCTCGTATCGTTAAACCGTTAACAAATATGGAGAGTGATAAGCCGTGCGAGTGAAACCACGCGTGGCACGAATTGTCCCGACGAATTAATGTCCGAATTAAAATTAATACCAGAGAAAGGAACGATGGGAGAAATATAAATTTCATTCAACCCGTGGCGTCACGTTGTCGTCGCACAGATCAAAGGTTTTTGCGCAAACGATGATGAACGCGTGATCGGTACGACTAGGTGTACTAGCCTCGTGAACCGTGTCGATGCACTCCGCTAATTAGAGGGCTACATTAATTAATTATTGCCGTCGGACGCAACAATAAACAATGGGAACAAATTTGTTCGGACAACACGTACATAAACGCGCAGTTTCCGCCCTAAGCGAAGTTAATAGACATTTGAAACGAACAAATAGTTGAATCGCGGAAACTGCTCTTGTGGAAACGAGAAGCCATCCGCTAGTTTATCCGACAATAATAGAAACAGAGCTTTCAACCTCTTAAGCTACTTGTGTCATTGTTGTGGAACACGTGGCTTACTGATGCTCCACTCGCTACGTATATGTAAGTGAGATCTGGATTCAACGTTACTCGTTCTCAAACATTCCCTTCCACTTAACTCTGAAAATAGTCTTTTGTCAGTTTGCTATCCCTTGTTAATTAACTTTGCTGGTTATATCGACCGATTTCTCAGAATAAATATTTCCAAGATGCCAATTCTCCAATCGAGTAATCTGGGAAACTGGGAAACTGCGTGAATTCTCAATATCATCTGACATGATTCGCGAGGCAAATGGTATACGTCAATTTCTGATATACTAAATCTATTTTCCCATCCTTTCTTCGTTCATATAAAATGGATATTCAGAATAGTTAGAAGTCATGAAAAAGCTATTGTGCATATATTTTGAAAACCGTGAGAGAAGCCGGTGTAGAGAAACTGTATAGGGGGACAACTTCTGGAAACCATAGTTGTAAAGGGTTCGGTTCGCTGACCCTTTTGACTAGTTGATATACAACGTCCCTCTGTGGTCGGTGCGCGGTGTATCGCGAAGTCTGAGTCGAAATGGCAATAGCAATTGTCGGAGCAAAAATATTTAGCACGCGCGAAGTTCGGTTAAGTGGAGTAACGGCCACGCCGGGGACGAGAGAGCTTATCGGCCGGAACTCGCGACTCGCGCGCTTTATAGCCGGGTGCAATGTTCACCGGGCATTAATTTTCATTTCAACGAATAGTTAAACTTCCGGTTACAGTTCGCGTATGGAATTGTCTCCCACCGTCACGGAACGTAAATTAATCGACTTAATCATTGTCCTTAACCTCTAGAAAAAATTGGGAACCAGATTTATAATAAACTTTGCATTAATACAATTGTACTATAGTTTTCATATGAAACTAGTTAATTAGGATTTTTGTTTCATGCGTCGGAGCAAACTTCTACTAAATTGATCTTAAATCTCTTGAAAACAAAGGAAATTCTGGTTCAAACGTTGGAATAAAATTAAAAGGATTGAAGGAGCTAGATTAACATGGAATCGCTTGAACTGAAGTAATTTGACTTCGAGTTCGTTACTCGTCGTTCAAGTAGATCGAAACGATTCAAACTCACGGATTAAACGTTCGGAATAAATTATAATTTGTGGCATTGTGAAAATACGAGAGGATATTACAACAAGGGGATTTTAAATAGAAGTGTACGTAGAACAGTTTAATCTCTGCGGAGAAAGGCTGTTCACTTTGTTTCCGTTCCATGCAACCGATAAACGGTATCGTCGTCATGATCAATATCAGGCCAGCGTGCCTGACGTTTCAATTAAATCTGGTTTTAATTACGCCGAACCCGGCTGCTCTACTTTCGGCTGGGTAACCAATGAATGCAATTATTGGCACTTGTACGCGCCAACCCTTGAGGACTCCAGATGCGAAAATTCCACGGAAATTTATCCCACTACTTTTTTTCTCCGTCGAGTGCATTCGAAACTCGCGTTTCTCTCGGCCCACGCGTATTTACCAATGCCGCTTCAATCAATCATTGTGTTTGCCATGATTGCATAATTGTACCTTACCTTTCCTGCCGCGAACCTCCGCTCCGCCGGCCGAAATTTCGCGAAACCGTCGATAGTCCGATAGCCCGGTGCGTTCCAGAATTAGTGTACTCTTCTTCCCGTTGGATTTTATCAATAGGAACTCTGAAACGAGAGGTACTGATTACATTCTATTCTTGTTACGTGCGTAGGAAACGTGCGCGCTCAAGGAAAGGAAACTAAAATGCTGCACGATCTGAATAGTATACATATACAGTTTCCTTTAACTATGATTTAAAAGGAGGAATTACGAGTAATCTTTGAAAGAATCAGCATTTAGATAGCGCATTAAAGAGCGGTTTAATAGTTTCGTGATGCGATTTCACCACTCCTCCGGGACTTCTTCCCCCCGACAAAGCGGGATTTGCAAACACGAGGAGGAAACGCGCATTTAATAATGCCTAAGGATAAGTTACTAGAAACAACTTATCAAACTTGTATTCCCGGTTTCTCCAAATTCAATTTGTCCACCTATCCTATCCGGCGGTAACAAGAAACGTCTCTAAGGTATCACGCAAAAACGAACACCTGGAGGACAAGTTATTACTTACTGGAACACAAGTTCGGCAAGAAACAAGCGAGAAACTTTGCCGAAGAGGTAACGTGGAATTTATTTGGTCTAATTCTTCTCCGATTAACCAAGAGAGCGAAGAAAACTCGTTTCCCGGAAGAACTTTTTCGAACGGAAGGGACGGCGTTTAACTAGGTCTGGAATCAACTTGTACATGGCAGAGTCAGCGGCGGGGTGAAAGGTGCAAAGCTAGAAATCGAGCAGTCCTCGGTGGACGTGATCGCGCGCGGCGGTAAATTTTCCAAAAACAAAATAAACGAAAAATCCAGCGCTGTCAAGTGCACACGGCGGTCTCGCGTACGAGCCAGCGTGGAAATCAATTGTAGTTTCGTGTCCGGCGCGGAATTCAGCGAGAATCGAAACAGTACTGACCGGAAACCTCGAACGAGGAAGCTTCGTCCCGAGCCAGATGTTCGACCGAATCGAACAATATCCGGGAACCTGTTTCACTCATTGTGAACAAGTTTTCCCTCGCTTTTCATCACGATTTCCGGCCGTTTCCCTCTTCATTTCGTTCGCCACTGTTCTTCAAGTTCCAGCATGCAAGATGCTAATTAGAGGACGTATTCATCGATTCAAAGGAAGTGCAGTTGTGTATCAGGATAGTTAAGAAGATTAATTAAACTGCAGTCTGGGTTGCTAATTAATATTGACATCCGATCTAGAGCAATTAATTACTATCTTTGATACAAAGAAAAATATTTCAATGAGAAGGGTTTGAGCTCATTCGACTCAGCTCCTAAGATTCCGACCAGGGCGGATTATTTCAGGGTTAAATCGAGCATTGCAAGAGGAAGGGCGTGCCGCGTGATACGTTAATTAGCTAATTAGCTTGGGTCCTCGATTCGTGAATTATCTCGCGATAAAGACGCGAATTAAATGCGACCCCGTTTCGACGCAAAACCTGGGTAATGACAGCCACGCGTGCCTCGACTTCTGATTATTGTTCATGGTTACACGGTCAATTTCCGTCCGGCCGCCGTGTTATTTCATCGAACGAACCTAGCTGAGGTCATGAGGTAACGCGACACGCATGCTGCACCAGCGATCATTATTTCGTAACTCGATTCCTTATCGGCGTACCAACAAATTTCGTTCGTTCCCTTTTTCTATTTCAGGGCAAATAAAGAATTATAGTGAATACAAATTCCTCTGTACGGGGAATCTTTGTGTGCCGTAAATTAAGTTTGTTCCCTATTGTCAATACGCTTTGAACGCATGACGTGTCACACATAGAATAAAATTCGCTTGAATTAAATTAGCAGAGTAATTAGTTTCGCCATCGCACAATGGCGTATAAGAAATTCTACATGGGCCAGTGTGTGTACATATGTGTTCTATGAAACAAATGTTTCCTCGTTACCAGAGAGAGTAGTTACGAGGTTACACAAACGTCACCGGGTTGAAACGCGTTTCGGGAGCAAAGAATTTTATTGGCAGAGGATAATTCGTGAACCGTAAAACGGTTAATTACCAGTTAATGTATTAGAGAATACAAAGCAAGCTAGCTAATTACTGCAAACTAGTTAATTTTAGTAAACTAGTTAAGCCGTCGTTCGGTCCTCTGCCACAACGTGACACTCGCCACCCGGATTCTGTGTGTTATCTATTACAAATAGTCTGTTCGTATCTACAGTTGTTGCAAAGTCATCGAATAACGTGGACGACACTCTTTATCGTATTTAATATATATTTCCGAGACAAGAACTTGTATACAAGAAGGGAAAGCGATTTTGTTTGATAATTTTCAAGATGCAATTGTAAATTAGTAAATTTATCGTTCTGCGATTCATTTTCTTGGTTCCACGTCGATTAAACCGGATAAAATAATTATGGTTGCCGAACTCTACTTATCAAAGTTACGGTTCCACTGGCCCGGTGCACCCTCTCGGGAAATTTACACGGAATTCATCACTTTGTAAATCAAATTAATCTACGAAACTCTCCCTCGTTTCACTCGTTCAGATATGAACCAAGTTTACAAAAATGATTATTCAAGCAGTTTGATAACGAATGTTCAAACATTTCCTCTCTCATGAAAATTCTTTCTACTTTAATGATTGCAATTCCATACACACTTTGAGATTACAATTTTTATGGAACGATCTAGCGCAGGCTCGGTAATTTCAAGTGGAAGTATACGCGCACACATCGAAGGATAAATTGTAAACTGCGACCGGCCGCGAATGCACGTCGTTCACCGAACCCGGGTTTTCTTTATTGCGATACAATTTCGTCTTATCTTGATCAATTGCTCCCCTCCATTATGCATGCGCTCACATCAGCTATACCTATGAAATACGCTTTACGAAGAAACGCGGTTTACCGAACGGAGTTATGGCCACGCTGCGGTGCCGCGAGGCGCCGCGTGTCGATTCACGTTCGAACGCGCGCGCGTCGGCGACGGCTCGTTGCGAATTTCAGCGTGCGCGCTGAGCGAAATTACGTGAGTGCGAGCGCGAGGAGCGATTCGAATTGAGGAGGCGTGAGAATCGAGTCGAGTGCATCGCATGCAGCCGGGCGTAATAAAACGTCGACCGGGAGGGGTTCCCTTCGATTCCGCGCCACGCTTATATTCGTCCTCTCTCTCTCTCTCTCTCTCTCTCTTCTCGTAGACTTATCTCGTTGCTCGATTTTCAACTTCCACCTCGTTCTACTCTCTTTGCTTTATTTTTTCCCTTCGAGCGATCCCCCGCGATTCGACGCAATTTTTCAGGTCACCCTCCGGCTTCCGATAAAATCTTTAATTGTTGAACGTACGCCTCGAAAGTCTGCTCTCGTTTCCAGTCTTTTTTAGTCTCCATCTCGAAATCTCTCGTCCGCCGACGATGATAATTTAAATCCGAGTGAAATATATACATACGCCAGACTAGACCAATCAGTTATGATACAATAGTTGAAGGATATTCTTTTCCTGGTTTTCAATTCATAACAAAGGGGATAGCTATTGGGATAAAATAAAATGGAAAATCGTTCTCTTAACGGTTCTACGGTCCAATAAGTTCACGTCCTGTTCCAAACGCATCATAAAACTACCACTTTTATCTCTGTCTCTCTTTGACTTAAATCTTGCAGTTTATTCTCTATACATTCAGTTGGCTGAACTTGAAACCGACAGTTACTGTATGGATTAACGATTGTATAGCTTATCTTTACTTTTGCCGCGATCAGAAATGTCAATACTTGTATTCAATCAGAAAATATTCACATATGGATCACAGGTTTTCGAAGCTCCGATTTTCTGAACCTGCCTCCGAATAAATCGCAAATTATTTTTCAATATAGAATCACCTTTTCATCGACTGCACCGCATAAACGTTGGACTCCTCTATATTCATAATTTATTGATAACATTCTCGCGATTAAATGTTTTGCATCTGACAACTGCATTTCGATATATATATGTTTAGATGTAACGCACACTCTGTTCCGGTCAAATTGCAGTGCGGTGAGTTTTGCGGGTTATCGATGTATTTATGCGCGGGTGCCGCCTACTGTTTCCCAGTCCCTCGTCCCCCCGGCTTCTCTTGATCGAGGCTGCCGACACGTTTGCTCAGCGCCGCTTGTTATTGGAATAATACTCCGTCGATGTATGGTGGATGGGTTCCGTTCCAATTGCATGTTTCTACGACTTTGGCAGCCGATTCGAGCTACACCAACGATTACGCGCTAGTAACAACGACGGTTCGCCGATTAAAAGGCGGGAATTAGTCTCTCTCTCTCTCTCTCTCTCTCTTCTCGTAGACTTATCTCGTTGCTCGATTTTCAACTTCCACCTCGTTCTACTCTCTTTGCTTTATTTTTTCCCTTCGAGCGATCCCCCGCGATTCGACGCAATTTTTCAGGTCACCCTCCGGCTTCCGATAAAATCTTTAATTGTTGAACGTACGCCTCGAAAGTCTGCTCTCGTTTCCAGTCTTTTTTAGTCTCCATCTCGAAATCTCTCGTCCGCCGACGATGATAATTTAAATCCGAGTGAAATATATACATACGCCAGACTAGACCAATCAGTTATGATACAATAGTTGAAGGATATTCTTTTCCTGGTTTTCAATTCATAACAAAGGGGATAGCTATTGGGATAAAATAAAATGGAAAATCGTTCTCTTAACGGTTCTACGGTCCAATAAGTTCACGTCCTGTTCCAAACGCATCATAAAACTACCACTTTTATCTCTGTCTCTCTTTGACTTAAATCTTGCAGTTTATTCTCTATACATTCAGTTGGCTGAACTTGAAACCGACAGTTACTGTATGGATTAACGATTGTATAGCTTATCTTTACTTTTGCCGCGATCAGAAATGTCAATACTTGTATTCAATCAGAAAATATTCACATATGGATCACAGGTTTTCGAAGCTCCGATTTTCTGAACCTGCCTCCGAATAAATCGCAAATTATTTTTCAATATAGAATCACCTTTTCATCGACTGCACCGCATAAACGTTGGACTCCTCTATATTCATAATTTATTGATAACATTCTCGCGATTAAATGTTTTGCATCTGACAACTGCATTTCGATATATATATGTTTAGATGTAACGCACACTCTGTTCCGGTCAAATTGCAGTGCGGTGAGTTTTGCGGGTTATCGATGTATTTATGCGCGGGTGCCGCCTACTGTTTCCCAGTCCCTCGTCCCCCCGGCTTCTCTTGATCGAGGCTGCCGACACGTTTGCTCAGCGCCGCTTGTTATTGGAATAATACTCCGTCGATGTATGGTGGATGGGTTCCGTTCCAATTGCATGTTTCTACGACTTTGGCAGCCGATTCGAGCTACACCAACGATTACGCGCTAGTAACAACGACGGTTCGCCGATTAAAAGGCGGGAATTAGAATCGCAGCTCCGCTATTCGACCCGAGTCTCGACTCGAGAACGTAAATCTCATTAACTTTCATCGTTGCGCTCGATGCGTAATCCGTTCCTAGATCTTTGCAACCTCCCTCGTAGATTTACAACCCTATAAAAAGTTAGCCTTTGCACTTTGTGAATTATCTTTACGAAACAATCTGACACACCTCTGGTTATGACTAATGAAATTTTATACGTGCCTACGTGGCACGCCAATGCGTTTACCGTCTTCAATATTCATTTAAGTGCAATGCGCCAGGGATTCATTATAAAACCTAATGATTTAATAAAACTTCAATGGTTTCATTACGTTCCTCGTGTATCCCTATACTCAGTGGTCTGTGATGTCCACGCATCGTCATTATCTTCTTTTAATTTGTATCAAACCGGAAAGTAGCATTGATTAATCCAGGTAACAATAGCCGTGTCACGCGATCATTTAATTATCCAGAATCAGTCTAATTCGCGAAAAACGCTCGACGCTCTGATAAAATCGCGTAATACGCCAGCCCGTTCAATGGCCACCGTGTCACGTGACTCATTAACGAGAGAGGCTCGCCGCGCACCATTGCACACGATATTTCGTGACGAATGAATTATAATATTTGTCCGCAACTCCTGTCCCTTTCGCCTCGTTTGCCCTCGAATCCCCTTTGTCACTGATCACAGAGTTAGCAAAAGAGACGGCAGCAGGACAGAGATACTGAACCGACTCCCTCCTCGTGTCACTTGATATTTATTCAACGTTCACCGCGAAATCGTTGAACCGGAAATCGGTCATTGAGTTTCATTAAAACTGTCATTTCGTCCGGCGGCCGTGCGTCCCGGTGTTCCGGCACAGAGCTGGCCTATCCACCGCAGCGGTTCGGGAAAATATTTGTCGGCCGCGTCTGTCCCTTTGTCGTTTGTAGTCCCCGTTTTATGCCTATAATTTCACTCTTTCGCCCACGCTAATGTATCACACTGCATTACTCGATAATTAATGTCAGGCAAGCGTGAATCCAGTGCACGGAAAATGCCTTTTACGATTGCCGTGCTGGTTTCATTTCCAAGCGGCAGTAACGGTGGAGAGGGATTAATTTCGTACATTGGCATGTATCGATTTTGTTCTCCCACTGCTCACTCCCGTTGTCTGTTAATTCCAAAATCGTGACGAAGTTTTCTATTCCCCTTTCCATTATCTCATTTTTTCTGAATGAAACACAATTTAAAGGTCCCTTTGATCGAAACAGGAGAGGATTTCGGCGTTCGATCGGGCACATAAATCCCTCCGTTTCGCGCAAAACCCGAGTATGTCGAACCGACGCGAAGCCGCGCGGCGCCGGTGTTAGTAGTCAAGTTAAACTTGTAATCTTCTAATCTGGTTTATTAATGGAGTTATATCGGAGAACTGTAAGTTATTGGGCCAGCCTTGAACTAGGATAATTTGTCACATCCTCGGATGCGCTGTAATTGCTTCCCCAAGTTTTGGGAAATTTCGTCGGTTAAGATTAAAATCCGTCGAGTATCCCGTTGGCGATGGAACTTCCACCGGCTGGAATTGAATCGAAGATTTTCCTTGTATCTTATGTACAGCTCACAGGGTTGGGAAACCGACTCGCGCTTGTCACGTATGATTTATAACGGCCACTATTACTGTGAGACTATTACAGGGTAACCAAGACTTGTAAGCTAACCGTACATACCAGCCGTAGCCTATTCGCAAACTGGTAATAGCGTTAGGTGGATTACATAGATCAACTCGGTATACTTTCTGTTCTTCCTTTTTGAGAAAATTACAAGCTCTAACTATTATCTCTATATTTGATCCCCAGTGCATCAGTTCTAAAGCCACGTACATAATGTCTCTATCTCATTCTGTACTATACCTATCTACATATATATGCTCACCCGTCCTTGTATTATATTATATTGAGAAAGTAACGATTTTAATAATTCGTAACTGTGCAATAAATAATTAAAAAGGAATGTAATAAACGATATTGGAAACAAAAAAGTTGCTTGATTCATTGTGATCTCATATATTGTTCTGGAGATATCGTCGTGTAAATACAACCATAGTTTTTTAGGTACCGTTATCGCTGGTCTCGCACGTTGGCCCAGTTACTGACCTTCCCTATTCCAGTCAGACGGTCTGACGACGACGCCCGTGACACGTTTCCAGGAATATAACCCTTTGGTTCTAGGAATAGAAGTGGGGCGGGACTCCCTGGGAATCCCACGCCGGGCTTTTAACCGACGAAACTTCGGAAGCTCATATCTCGGGAACGGATTGAGATATCTATATGAACTAAAATTGGTTTTTCTCGTCTTAACTTCCTCTATTAACCGAGCGTGCTTTCATCCCGAATTACAATGCCATTTTGTTTCTAATATTAAATTGTTAATTTCATGTCTCTCAATTGCAAATTGCATATATTTTGATACTGTTATTTTTAGCGATTCAAAACATAGTCATGCAATTCTACGTTACATCCAGCTGCTCAGAATTCCTATTTCCTTGAATGAAATTGAAGGAATAAAAATGATTATATTTTTCCAATATCTCCCACTTAATTTTGTTTGTTAAAGCAGACTAGCATTAAATTATTTCAAGTGAAAAATAGTCTCAGTCTATTAGGAAACAAAATCGTCTACAATTGAGGGGTGTTGACCATCGAAAGTGGAATCTACTTTCACAAGTTTCCGAGTATTTCCAGACAAATTGCTGACGCGCAGTTAGAAATGGTAACTGCAAATTACATCCTTTCACAACCGCGAAAGCGTTCGAGAAGTATGTTTTATTTTTCAATACCGAGCGAGACCTTCCATTGAACTCAGCGTGGCGCCGAACTCACGGTAATCGCGTCGCGAGCGCGAATCACGTGTCACGAACGAGCTTTCTCCGAAGGAACATAATTCAATTTCTCGCTTCCGTTACAGCCAACCCTTCGTTAAACCGCGATCAGAGGTTGCTTAACGACTCTCGTAAATAACAGTGGCGGCACACACTCGCCACGCGAGTGACCACCCCGTCTATTTTAACGCGGATCAACGACGATCAAGGCGGCCACCTGAGAAAGTGGTTCTCGTTTAAGAATGCGCCTCCGTTATTCCGCCCACTCCAACGAGTTCGCCTGGAAATTCTCCAAATACGTCCTAAATATCTGTTATCGCGTCGGACAAGAATTCTCGAATCTACATGCCGGGTATAAATTCCGAGAAGAGACGCGAAAATTCGAATCGAATAGCAATCGGGTGCTCGTCGCCGCGGGGTGTCGTCGGTTTCACGAGAAAATATATCATGAGGTGATGGATGTTTGAAACGTTAAAAGAGATTTTACTTTATTTCGTGCAACGATTCCTTCTAGTCTCTCTTAGTTTCTTAATTGTTATTTTGTAAATCACTGAAATCTATGGAACATAAGAGTGCCACTGAACTGTCAAATGGTTAAGGTCCGGCGGCGTGGGCCTGAAAAATTTTGAATCCGGGCCTGGCTCGTGAAACTTTCCAAGGGTCGACTCCGCGTTCAGTCGAGTACCCCTTGCAACTCGCGGCAGCAGGGTAGTGCCAGCTTTCAGACCGATGGAGTGCGCACTCTACCAAGCCCGGGCTCGGTGATGCATATCTTGAAGCCGCGAGCATTTTCACTTGGCTTATACGCAATATTCTCGAGCATTCTAATCGCGCTGCGCGAGCTTTTCCACCGCTAACTCGCACAACTTCCGCTACCCTTCGGATGATTATGTCTGACGAGGAGTGTTTCGTTGTTGTTTTGCTCGCAAGATTTCCGAGAAATCATAAGTACAATAAGCGCGCGGCTCAGGAAAGCTGATGAAAATTCGAACCACGTTTGGAGAGTAGACGAGAAAGGGAATATTGCAAATTTCTTCGGGTTCGTTTGCCAAAGAAGAATTGGGACGCACTTTTTATGAAAACTGAATTTGAAACTAAAAAATTGAACGAAGCGAAAGAGTCGTTCTTGATATTGGGCCGAGGCAAATAGCTTTGTCGAAGGAACGGTCGTGGCGGACTTCCGATGGAATATGGAATTTGATCATCCCCGAGCAAGAATTCTCGTAGAAATTTGCTAGAAGGCATACGAAATGAGAACGGGAGCGTTTTGAATGTTGTATGAAAACTCGTTCCGCGGAACGTTGAAAGTGAATCTCTTAGACTGAACAACATCGATCCTTGCTTTACAATCTTATCAGTATAAGAAGGGAAGAACGCGAATTACAAAGAAAACACGGTACTGTCTTCAGTTCGCTGTTCTAGATGCTTTTGTGTGTTATCGAGAACATTCTGACAGTAGTGGTAAACACAGGAGAACAAAAATCGAGGGTACGTAGCGAGTAACAGTTTCCGAAATTTCGAGAGTTCTGTGCGCGATACCGAATTGCTCCTTCGACAAGAGGAGAGTCACTACACACCTCGAAGTAGTTCTCACCCTCGAGAAAGTTAATTGGAATTCTTGCGAGCCAGGCTGCAAGACAGCGACGACGGTAGTCTCTCGGCGGGGCGTCCGTTGAGGAGAAGGTGAACACCTCATTCTACTTGAATTCACTGGGCAATCCAACTGGCTCGCCCTGTTTAAGTGGTCGCCAAGGTGTTTAAAGAGCTTGCCAACTTTCGCTATACGTACACCCTGAACGTGTGAGTTATCGTGCCTCGCAGACGGAAGCGAATTATGGAGAGACGCGGGTTCAATCGATTTTTCTCTCGCCTAATTTCTCGAATTCTCCGAGAAAAATCGCGAGCTTCGTCGATCATTTTAAAAAGCGTCGTAGGCGAAAAACCAGATACTCCCTAACACCTTCGATTCTACCACCGTTTATCTGCAAAGCAAAAAAAAAAAAGAAAAATACGATCGGTTCGCAGACAAAAAAAGCCGTCCGCCAAAAAACGGCGACAATCTCGATAACTCCGTCACCGGTCGCGGAAAACAATGACGCAATCAGCGCGCGTCGCGTCGTTCGCCCCTCCGACAAAGGTATATCTCTACGGGAGAGGATCGAAGAGGGTTAACCCCGGAGGGTTCGTTCGAACAGAGGCCCGTTTCAAAGCTTTGTTCCCGTTGAGAAACTTGATCGAACATTCGTCAACGGTGTTCGACGTATCGAGACAGCCATTATTCGCGCGAAAACCGGTGATACGCGAATCGTTGCGTTGTCCCGTTTTAAGACGCGGGATCCGTCATCCCGCATCAGAATTTCGTTTCACCAGCGATCAACCGCCCTGCCCTTTCCCCGCTCTCTTCCGTCCTCCGTGGCTCCACGTATATTACACATCATCGAAACTTCGCGGGAATATCGTGGGAGCTTCGGACGGCTCGTCGATCATCCCTTCGGGTCCGTTATTCGATCTATCTTTGTAAAGCGAGGCCGGCTCCCGCTTCCCGATGATGGTCCTGTCACTAGGTCCGCTTTAAACCGGTCGAACCTTGGAACGTTTCCGCGGGTTGACAAACGCCCGGCGACACGCGCGATCGGGTTCCTGATCGAGCGTCGCGACGCGACGTCACGCTTTACCGGCTGGTGGCTACCAAGGCGACAAGGTATATTCGTCTTTCCGTCGCGTGCAGCTCGAATTTGTCGCTCGCGAAAGAGATCCGCCGACGTTTACGGCATATAACGATCACTGTGTCCGAAGGAAATGGTTCCAAGTAAAGACTTCCCATTAGAATTTATCTTAGAGAGGAATTAAAAAATTCTTGCGGGACACACAATGATTATTTCGTTCCAGCGACCCGGAAATTCTTTAATTAAACAGACGTCGGAGGAAATGGACACCAAATTAAATTCCAAACTCTCTTTTGGTACACGTTTTTGAAATGTTAAATATTGTAACAAAAGTGAATCAAGACTATTCGTCGAACGAATAAATAATTGTACTTTTTGCGTTCATATAAAAGATGCATATAAGAGGTGACGATTACAGTGCAAGCATCGGTGATAGCATAATGGATGGAGATAAGATGACACAGCGAAAGAAGTTCGGTAAACATTTCGGTGAGAATCAAGTGGCCACTTTTCCCTCGATGGGCAATTTCATCGTAAGAAACATCTCACTTAAGGCGCAATCTGGATCGTGGCCAACGACGACGCGAAGACGCCGCGGCGCGCCGTGGAACGATCTTGAAACGATGAAAAGTTTTCCGTCCGGTTCTTTTACATAATACTGATATACGGAGCCAATTTTTCGCGAGTTACGCGCTATACAACACGTCAAACCGTAAATCGCCGCGTAGCGCCGACCGTCTTTCTGTCTACACGGAGATAGGACAATCGTGGAAATTACGTTTTCCAGAGAGGTAATACAAGCCAATTACGCGAGGAATAAATTTGCGTCGCGCAAATGACCGACAATCTCTTGTTCTTCCGAGAGAAAACCAAGATAAACAACAAATGAACTTCAAGGAAATTTCAGGAGACTATAGCACCGTCTCAAGTGCTACTTTTCTCTCGTTAATGAAAACAGAGACGAGGAAATTTGATTTTGTTTCGCTTACGTACTCCGTCGCGATAAATGAAATATTCCCCTCGAGTTTTGTGTGTGACGTTTGCTAAACAGGAGACCATCAATCGATTCGACGTTTGAAATAATAATGAGTAGTTGGGGATAAGAGAGTGGAGAGAAACTTTTATTGCAAACGTTGGTATTACATCAAAAATTCCTTGGACAGGGAAACTTTTCAACTTCGTTTTCGTTCAAGTTAGACGTTTCCTAAGTTTTCCTCGGGTAAATGTTTTTCACGCCGGGGAACGCATGTTGCAATGAAAACACTCGTACGTTTTCGTCGATGCCAACTGGACGAAAATTGAATAAATGACACGAACAAAAGAAGAATCGCCGGACGAGTTCCTTCGA
Organism: Ceratina calcarata; assembly: GCF_001652005.2. Lineage (NCBI taxonomy): Eukaryota > Metazoa > Arthropoda > Insecta > Hymenoptera > Apidae > Ceratina > Ceratina calcarata. The sequence goes on along the minus strand of NW_017175971.1, from coordinate 1,001,767 downwards.
GACGTTGAAATCCCTATCACGTAGAAAGATTCATCGATTCCGATACACAGTACCCGTCGCGAAAAAAAGTATGTGCCTATATTATACACCAATGCATTTTCATCCCTGTGTATGGCCGTCTTTTCGGCGGAGTAAATATTTACCGGAGCAGGGATGGGGATGAAATGCCTCTTCCATGCTGGCAACCCCTTTTACCTGCGAGCAATCGGTTCCCTTTTGCCTATGCCAAGTCGATATCGATGCGCTTATTCCGTGTTTCGACTACTTTAATGTTATATCAGGTGCTGGAACACGCGTCGCGCGGTATCAGATATTCACCAGACGCGTGGGGCTCACGTCAAAGGTTCCCCCCATACCTATGCCCCGGCATTAAAAATACTCGGTCGCGACCCCGTCGCGTCCCCGGCGCGCCCGGAGGGATGAAAGAATCAACGATATAGAGAAGCACGATCCAGCAGGGTGATAAAAAAAGGGAAGTGGGGTTTTGAAAATATCGTCGGGTACGTTCGAGCACAGAATTCCACATGAATGGTGGCGCGGATCATGAAATTTCCAGCGACATTCGATTTCAGATCTAATCTATGGTCACCGAACCTATTAATAATTTCTCTCGTATTGTACGAAGAGATAGAAAAAAAAAGATGAGGAAAGAAACGAGAGAATATTGGCGGTAGAAAATTCGATGAGAGCGGTGGACATCGTGGAGCTCGAACAAAATATTCCCCGTATTCCATTTGTCCACTGTGCTCTCGCACGGACGAATAAAACTTTCCATTTTCATATCTCTTTTGAATTTCCTTTGATGTTCGCGAATCCTCCCAATTTGGGTTTTCGAATTTCAAGCGGTTTTGAAACACGAGCGAAGTGAATCGGCGAGAGATTATAATTGTATGGCAACTTTATGTGTTCGCTCTCTAGTAGTATTAGTCCCCGTATCAAAGCTAGAAATTCTAATTTGCTTTCAGATATTTTCTCAGAGTCTTATTCTAACAAAGACGACTTGTCTTTAAGTTCTGTTCAACAAATTTCACTATTTATAAGATAGTTACCTGCAAATGAGACGACAAGATCTAAAAGTGCTTTGAAATGCAGGTACGCGTTTTACGGATTGGGACACCTGACTCTGCATACGTGGCGGGTAAGAAACAGTCGGTGGGCGAAGAACGCGGCAACAAATCACGCGAGTTACAGGGTTCAGCGAGCTGGCGAGGATCACTTGGCGGTATAACAGACGGAATGGGCGGACGAAGAGGCGAAATAAGAGAACGGGGAGGAGCAGGAGAAGCTCCAAGTGGTGGCCTTTGATTCCCTTTTCGCAGGCTGAATTCAAGGTGCGCTCGACGTTTTCAACGTTTACGGTGGTCGCGCATAACCTCCGATGAAAACCCATCCCACCACCACTGCTTTGGCCACAGTCTCTACACTGTTGTACACGAGTTCGTTAAAATACGCGCGTAATAATGTCTTCGTGGTTCGTGCCCCTCTTCGTGAAATGTAATGAAACGGGTCTTGCTCGTGAAAACTTTTCCGCCACAGTGGGAGCTTTCCTCTCTTCTTTTTTCCCTACCTCTCCTTCCCTAAATCGATATTTGTAGAAAAAGGTCTTCATCCCGCTCGTCGTGACTTTTCGCCGGCTTTCGACGTCACCTGAAGACAATTCTACCTTATCTGTCCTTCAACAAACGTACGTAATGGAAATTGAAAACGCGTTATGTTATACTTCAGAATAGATTCGCAAAAATAAGAAAAAACAATTAAACTCAGACTGTTTCTAAGTCTGTCTACCACTGGTTGGAATCATCGAGCACTTCGCCAGAAAGGATAGTAGTAGCCACTCGAACACCTGGTGTGAAAGCTACTCTAAAAGTCTACAACCCTTAGAAGGATGCTCGTTAATTAGTGATCGCGTTTCTCTTTCTAGGTATTTGTTACTCGAAACTTCTCGCCTCGCACCCTTGCTTTCAATTTTTAATCGAGTTATATTCTTCTGCATTATTCATACAGGCTGTATATCGATCCATCCGGTACTGGTTTCCATTATTCATACATTGGTACTTACGACCACGATCCATGGTCTAGTAAACACGTTCGAATGTATTCTTTTTAATTAATATATTTGTTTTGCAAAAAAGGAATGGCGACAACGTGTTTCGACGAATTAACAAGGTAACCTGAATCAACAATTTGTCGATAACTTAGTCGACAACCACCCACGCATCCTGCATAAATCGAGATCGAATGCATTAATGTGCAACACCGAAATACCTACACGCAGCGAGAAATTTGTTTTATATGAGAGCAAACCGCGGATCATCCTTGTTCAGTTAAAATTCATACCTTGTAATTTATGTGAGTGGAATCGTGGAACAGCATATTTTCTGTACGTAATCCGTATAAAGAATTAACGAGCATCGCTCATGATGAAATGAATAAAAAATACGACTAATTGCAGGGATGGAATTTAAGAAATATCAACTAAAAGGGAATGGAGTAAGCCTATTGAGTTTGTGAACAACCACTCAATGAACCATTCGACGTACGATCTCTTCAACTGAGTCATTCGGCGCCGAGTTTGGCGTAGTTCAATCCCAGGGATTACCAATCGAAACAGCTGCAAGAGCGTGTTCACCTGCCACGTAAGCCGCACAGGAACCAGGTAGCACTTTGTGTTTCGAGACGCCTTAAAAGTTTTCCCATTTCCGAGGTAGGTAACGCTATCGCCTTCCCGGTTTCGACAGTCAAACCAGAAATCTAGCGTCAAAGTGTACTTACTGCATCGCCCGTGGTCCTGAGACACGTCGTTTCGTCAATCGAGTTACGTCGCTTTCTCAATCTCCAACTGACCTTCCCTTTCTCTATTCCGAATAATTTTCATGCACCGTGAGTCGACAGGTAGAAAAAAAATCGAAGGAGCACACACGTATTTCTATAAAATTCTTTCGAGATTTCCCAAACGCCTCGTCGAAGGCGCAACGCTTGATCTCCCCTCGTTCCGACCTTTTCCTTTATTTTCGCACACGGTCGCGCGAGAATGGTTTTCGGTCTATTATTCATGGCCGCTGCAAAGTGGCAAGTCGCGCCGATGTCGATAGCTACGATGGAAATCGGAACATCGCCGTGAAAGGGAAATCTTCCACCACCGGAAGCTACCGCACTCTGTGCAACGTTGCGATTCGCAAGGGACCACAGATTTTTTCGACAAATCCATCAAAATATGAATTGAAGAAAGTGTACTAAAAAATTGTTCATTGCGAACAAGAAAATTTATCTCACGTAATTATATGTCACAGAAAAATGCAAACAGCAGCGTTTTGAAAACGTAAGACTTTATACATCATATATTTCTAAAAAAATGTTTTAGGACTTGTTTTAAGATTTTATGAATGCACGTAACACTTTCATTCGTGGAATCAAAGGAGATACGAGAATCCCAGGGACATTTACGAGACACCAAATCATTGTCAAAAAGTGAAGTTTCTCTGTGTTTTCAAGAGAGCAGCAGTCCTGCCTTATACATGGACCGGTTGAATAAATTCATGAGGTGCCAGGCTTGAAACCGTGTGTACGAGTACTCATCGATTTGAAATTCGGATGTGTATGTAACATCGTCGAATGACCCGAAATAAAAAAGGGCATTTGAGAAATTCTCTTTACGAGCGTTGAAACCGCATCGTACTTGTCGTTCACGTGTACGAGCTGCCGAAATTTTGTTCGAGGGCGCATTCAAACTTTCTAAATTTTCACTGCTATCGTGCGAACTGTACACAGTTTGGCAAATCGTGATTTCCAACGTGTAGCATAAAACAATTGAATAAAAGCGTGTAAATTTGAGGGTCGAATTTTTTCGTATATACGTTCTACATGTACCTATAATTGTTGCATGCATTTCGGTTCCGTGCTACGCTTCCAATTACCAAAACTCGTTCTTCAACTGCTTCCCGTAACCTCACACAAAAAATATTTTCCACCCTCTGGATCGGTACGATTATCGAACCTATCGCGATTTTCGCTTGTTAACGGCTGTCCCCCTAAATAACGAGAAACCGGTCTACGGTTTTTAATGACGTTACTTCGCGTGCCGTAACGACACTCTCTGCTCAAGAAATAGCCGTCGAGATCGAGTAATTGCTTCGTTAGAGTACACCGTGACTTAACGAGTGTCGAGTTAACGAACTGTGTCAAGAATAGACAGGATAGATCGCGCTTAATTAGAAATTTGTCTCTTCCGGTATAAATATCTCTTTTAGAAAGCACTGGTTGTCAAAATATTAATTTTTCTCATTGATCAGATTAGTGGAAAACCATTTGAGTCGGGAAACCGGCAGTCTAAAAGTAGAAATAATTTCTATATAGTGAAGTGACAGGAAGCAACGTGATGGATCATAATTATGATCGATTCTGTGCATATTTAAAAACGGAAAGTGATTCCTAACCGAAGTATTTAAACAGCGAGCTTCGATTCGTTCAAATTATAATTACACTCTTCAAATAGTTCGGATTGCGAGTTAATATTTTATACTGTTGGCTCTTTAAATAAGGAAAACCGATTTCTCGAACACCCGATTTTACGCAGTCAAGTTACATTGAACTCGGGAACGTTGTATTAAGACTATATGTTCTACGGTATAAGCGTTAATCGATTAATCGATCATTCGCTGATGGAGAAATTATTCTGATTAAAGTACCTTTTGTCGTTCCGCGAAGTGAAATATTAAATACAAAAGAGCGGAAACACGGAGGGTGGAAAGAGTTTTAACTACTCGAGAGAGAGAGAGAGAGAGAGAGCGTAGAAACAAAATTATTTAAATCATATCACCGACTGTTATTATTTACAGAAAAATAACATGGGCAAATGAGTATTTGGTTTACTCGAAGAGCAACGTTGCCTCCGATGATTGTCTTCGAAATCGCATGCCAACTCATATATACCTTGATCTCGAGCTAGTGGATAAAGACAAAGCGCGTCGAATGAGAGGGCCGGGACAAGGACGGAGGGCTGTTCAAAGTTTCGCAATTTGAAACCGGAACGGAATATTCCTGTTAGCAGGGTATTGTCGATATTGAAATGAGATTTCTGTATCTACTCATCTCTGTCTCTCTCTCTCTCTCCCTCCCGCTTATTCGCCCGCTAATTCATTCCCTCGCCCTACATTATTCCTTCTATCTCTGTTCATCACCTTGTACATTGTACGTACTTATACGTAACTATTACCTAACGATTTCCTTTACTTTCATTCATTTTGCTTATACATCCAAGACTCGCGTCCTTATTCCTTACTTCTATTTTACTTCCAGCTAATTAATTCTCCTCCCTCGTATTCTACTATTGCATATATTCATTAGGTAACTCATTCTTCCATTTGGCAATCTACTCTCTTATGCGCTAATTCGTTAACTCTCTCGACCTCCTCATCCACTATTCATTTTCTTCGCCCGCCCGGTATTTTTGATCATTTCTATTTCACCGATCCATCAATGTCCCTACTTCTCGTCTCTCACGGCTTTATACGCGTCAACCTCTTTCCATTTCTCCCGTCCCATTTCCCTCTTCCATTACACATCTCAGTACGTATCATCGAATCCCAGGAGACAGAGCGACGACGACGTTACACGAAGACGTTCTCGGGGGATTAACATGAACTGACAGCACGGAACGGGTTATAGAGCACGCCCGTATAACCGTGTCAAATGCATAGCAGGATAGACTGTTCCCATGAATTGGCCGAATTTCAGAATTCTCTCGCATTTCCACCTTCCCGTATTGGTATTATATATCGCGAGTCAATAGGGAATGTAAAATATAGTAAAATAATTATCTCAACAAACAATGAAGGATGTCTGTCTCGATAAATTGAAGTATTTAAGACCAGGTCACGCAAAATCATTTCTCTGCCATTATGCCCGTGCAATTGCGTTTCGAGTTCACGAATGAACAGGCTAAATGAATGTTTGTAATTTACTTTAGAAATATTTCACGGAAATCCTTTCATGCATTTGAATCGACCTAGTAATTGCGATCGATTATTATTTGCGACGGCTGTAATAACTGAAATAATGTACATGTATATAACTAATGTTGATAATACAAGAATAACAGTTGCAGTTTCGCCTAATTGTACCTTCACATAGACCATTTAAGTACTGCGCGTTAATCGTATGTAAGTACGATTAAATCGTCGTAAAATGCGCGCGAACAGGATACGGTTGACACAATGATCGATACGAAGATCCAAAGGAAAGTCCTAGGTTAGCAGTTCCGCGTATCGGGGGTAGAAAGTCGTCCCTGTAGAGTCCCCCGGGTAATGCTCTTTTGTTACGTAAATTGAATCCACTCGTGCGACCCGTTTCTCTCACTGTGCGTCGTGGATCCAGAACTTTCAAGCGAAACACACTTCTCGCTCGAAGAACAAACCCCACAACTCACTCGCTAAATATTGTCTCAACGAAAGGAAAGGAGCAAGTTGAATCGATACATATTATCGAGCTTCGACCGTACCGTTTTCTCGCGACTATTACTATGTGACGCGTAATTTCACGCACGGGAATATTTTCATATAAAAATATAACCTCGATTACTCACCGTTGTGTACATTAGAAGACTCGAAGATGCGGGCTCCTTACATCCAGTCTTTTCATGTTCACGATTATTGTCCAAACCAACCGTGCAAAATTGGAAGAAACATCGCACTATATGGTTCACAATTTTTACTGACACTGTCAAAAATTCGCGACGGTACGAGAATCAAGGAATCGGTGACCTCGCAAACAAGACTGTCTCACGATGCGTAGGTAGCCGTGACGGCGACTAAGCTCTCAAGTTCGACCACGCGACTCGCGCGTACATTCGCGCATCACGATCTGCGCAGTTTGGTGTCATGGACGCGAGAGAGACAGCGGCACGGCTACCAAGTGGCATATTTTTTCAAATATTATTGAGAATCAAAACGTAAACACCTCGGCCAGTTTTTGTCATTATTATTACGTGTTCCATTCAGTGTTGTTAGTATTCCAATGCTGCGCAGTAAGCTCGTCGTGTCCGGCACGGCAAACAGTTTTGACAAATAGTGCGTCGTTCCCGGCTTCGCATCGTCAAATTGCCACGCAATATGTGAGTAGTCTAATAATTCTTCTTCTCTTATATTACATGACTGTTATGGGACATTATTACCGCCGTTTTATTTTACCGTTGTACTATTATAAGAACATTTAGGAGTACAACGTATTTTACTATCATCCTTGGTATGTGTCGCGTGTATGTTACGCAAAACTTATGCTTACCATTGCAATTTAAGAATGTATTGGCTATACAGTCAAGGTTCTATGCATTTTACTTCTAATTCCAGTATTTAACGAGTTAAGTATGATTATTTGGCATTTTATTGACATTGACGAAATCCGACTGTCTCACCGTCGAAATGGTGATCTTTTGGGAAAAAATTTCGTTTTTCCTCAATTACTCCTAAACCGTTAGATTTACGGGAAAATCGCATAGGACCTTTCTTGTAGAGGACGACGAAATCTACAATTTCTATATAAAAACTTTTTGCTAGCATTAATATTTAACGAGTTATTGACGAAAAACAGAAAAACAGTTTTTTGCAAATTACTCATAAACTATTGACGCTAGCGGGAAATTTTTATACAGAAATTGTAGATCTCGTCGTCCTCTACAAAATGGTCCCAACAACATTCCCTTACGTTCATCCGTTTGCGAGTTATTTGCAAAAAACG